>NW_021286466.1:0-8457 GCF_002162155.2 Triticum dicoccoides
CTCATAGTTTGCTATTTATTTTTTCCAAAAATCATTTCTAGGTACATAAGTATCTATTTAATCAGAGAAACACCAAAAAAATCCAAGATTCAACAACTAGCTAGGAACGGTCATTCCCGCCGTTTTGACCGCATTTTGAAACGGGCATAAAAAATTCAAAAAAAACCAAAAAATTGGGAGACCTTCACATTGTGTCATTATATGTGGCCAAGTTCCCAGGAAAAATAACAAACTTGTAATACGGCAATTATTTTAAAAAAGTATTCTCAGAAATGAGCTATCATCTCTCAAGATTCATGGCTTTCAAGGCAAATGATCAAACTTATAGCCACATTCGTGGCATAGTTTGTTCAAATGATCTCATATTGTGCACAAGGGTGCATATTGGAATGGCAAACAATGTTGCCTAAGGAAGTTTTCATTTTCTTTGGACGAAAAAACCATTTTTCATTTTTCGAGTGCCTAGAAGGAGGTTTTTTTGTGAAGGAACTACCAAATAATTGTTGTAAAATTGGACCAAATCATTTTTTCTAAAATACTAGGACATATTTAATGCACAATTTAGCAAATGGTTGGGTGTAAAAAGTTTTGATCCACCTATCATGAAAAAGACAAATTTCCGCCGATTCAGCTGGAAGCGGGTCAAATTTGAACTGCAGCTGCCTCATAGTTTGCTATTTATTTTTTACAAAAATCATTTCTAGTTACATAAGTACCTATTTAATCAGAAATACATGGTTTGATGGAGAGACATCGAGGTTTCGACGGTGGCCGAGGGCCCCAACTCTAGAGCGCGTAAGCTCGCATGCCCGCCGCGTGGTCACCGCGTGACCGTGGCGTTGCCATGTGTTCTGGGCGGCCTAGGCATGTCTAGTGGTTTGAGAACTCCCCAGGTAGGTGCTAGGAAGAAAATCACAACATAAGATTCTCACGAGGAGACCGATCGATGCTTAAACATGAATAAGCAGCCAAGTGTTTGAGTAGCGGTACGGGAAATGTACATGGCTAATGGCCGTGAGTTTTGGCTGAGGATGATCAGTTACTAAGAAGACCGTCTTCACAAATTTTCAGCTCAAAAGGAGGAGCCTAGGTGGTACTTGCTTTGCAAACCACCACACTGGACATAAATACGAATGTTGAAGCTCGGCTCAAAATAATGAATGGATTGAGCTGGAATTTGGTGGAGGATGGTTATTTGGGCATAGGAAAGCACTGTAGAAAATGGATACTATTTGGACATGCCAAAGTGGTACTTCCTTCACAAACTGTTGTTCTGAACAGAATTGGAAAATGAATATTTTTGAATTATTTTTGAACTAGGAAAGGAAGGTTTTTACATATTTGACGAAGATATGACCCAAAGAATTTATGAGATTTGTTTGGGAATTTTGGGAAATGCAGAAATATAGGTTGCTTCACAACCTAGGGCAAAAACTGCCACATGGACATGACACATAGGCAAAACTGATGAGATGGCGCCTAGTCATCGCAACCCACCACAATTTACAAGGCTATGACCATCTATATTGGTCGTTAACAACTAGAAATAAGGCAGCGGACTAGCGCTGTTTGCTTTATGACCATTTCGTGTAAGGAAATTACGACCTTTCTGACCAAAATGGTCGCAATGGTTTAGGGTTTGGAGCCCCCTGAACAGCTTTTGACCAATTGGTCTGAAATGGTCATAGATCTATGACCAATTCTTCCAGGGTCACTGACAGAAGGTCACAAGTTGACATATTTCTTGTAGTGTGTTTATTGACCCGGTCTGGTTTCGACTACAAGTCACCGGTATTATATATGGATAAACCGGTGTTTATTACAACCCGGTACGGTTTTATTATAAACCGGCAAAATATGGGAGGAGTTATCAGTACTCAAGATTTGGGTTATCACCCTTACTACAAAAAGTTGGTAAACCAACGATGTGATTCAATGTCACAGGTATGATATATTTCATATTTGATTATTCTTAAGTGCAGCCTTGGTTATAAACCCGGGTTATATGTTGGGCATTATGACCCGTCCGGCGGTAAACCGCCAGGACACTTTAAACTTGTTGTGTGCAAAAGCAGGTGGAATAAGGCATAATCATAAATCACTGGTGTTTATTAACCCGACCTGGCTTTTTGACTATAAGTCGCCAGTATATATTTGGATTGCACCATTGGAATCATGCGCTCGTCAATCATTGGATTATTTTATTCAAATCTTCAAATAGCCAACATGGCTGGATTTTATTATGGTTATCAATAACCAGTATTATGATCAAGGTTTTCAAAGTCGCTTTAGCGCAATGGCTATCATATTATCAATGGATATGATTTATTCTACAATTGAAGGAATAGTCCTGAGTCGCTGCAGGCTTACAACCCGGCACTTGGGGGCTACATTATTCAAGTTAAGATTACATCAAATACACAAGTCTCATGTCGCTGCAAGCATGCACCATGACACTTGGGGGCTAATGCAAAGTCATTTTTTGCTCATCTTATTGAAGACCCGACTCATCACATTATAATGAGCCGGCCCTTGGGGGCTACCAATTGCTCCTGTCAACAATTCAAGTCCCTGCTCATTATTGCATAAATGACCCGGCCCTTGGGGGCTACACTGGTTGAAGTTTTTATGAGCATAAGGCAGTTTCAAGTCCCAGGTTGTTGCAGGGATGACAACCCGGCACTTGGGGGCTACATATATGGAGTATTCAGTTTTTTGCTAGTGACTGAGATGAACAACATGGATTTCTTCAAAGTGGCAGTAATTATATGGAAACAAGTCTCAAATCATCACTTTGTTCTGTTCAAGACTTGGGGGCTACAGGTAATCTACTACCACTATAAAAGGAAGAGAGGGGCAGATCCAAACAATCAGGCCCATCCATCATCAAGATCTAATGACCCTTAATCCTTCGGTGTTTAACGCTGCCAACCACACACGCATTAAGCAACTGACAATCCATCGATCGCTAACCCTGCCCTGTCGTTCGGAAAAAAACCGCACACCCGCACGATTCCCCCGCACGACCTCTCGCCCACGTAGCCTCCCACACACCCGCACACCAGTATCGATCGCTAATCCATCGATCCTCCTCACTCGCCATTCGTCTCGCACCCTCCCGTCCGTCATCGCGCCCTTCGCCGCGGGAGCTGCCGCTGGAGCCGCCCGTCGCGCCCTCCGCCGCGGGTCACCGCGGGAGCCGCCGCTGGCGCTGCCCGTCGCGCCCTCCGACGCCTGAGCTGTCACCGGAGCTGCACGTTGCACCTTCCGCCGCAGGTCACCGCCGGAGCCGCCGCACCTTAGCCGCGGGAGACCCCTTCCCCGTGGGGGAGCCGCCCGAGCCGCTCAGCTTGGAGTCCTCAACCGCCGCCGCGCACGCAAGTGAGAGCAGCGCGACCCTAGAGGTTCCTATTGGGTTGGGTACCGTACTGATGGTTGATCCGTCCGGCGGGTTGGGGATTGGGCTACAGGTGCCGCGACGGAGGGGGAGTACGATGAGGTTCTGGGCAGCTCTCCTCTCTCACGCAGAAGGTAAGGACACACACCGGCAACCCAGGCAACTAGTGGGACCTCATGGACTGCTACCTCCAGGTTCGTCCCCTCCTCCTCATGCTCCGCCTGAATCGCGATGGGGAATGTGTTGTCTGATGCGGGTGGATTTGGTTAGATTCTCGAGCTGGAGGAGGCCATCGCGTGGATGATGGTCATCCATGTCACCGGGACCAAAGGGAAGGTGAATCACGAGATAACATGTAATAACTCTCTCCAATTACAATACCAGATGTTGTGACGCTTTCATTTCTACTATACTGTTTGTCAGTAATGGGGCATTCTAATTTGGTTCTGACATCTAAGCAACTATTGTGCAACAATGAAGTTTTACCAAATCAATAGTTTAGTGCTATTTGGCACTGACATGCAGTGTAACCAGTTATAGAGTTCCCCAATCTCTTCTTAGACTGATTTGCCACTGTGCAGTTGGTGCCAAGGATTCGGAAAGTTGAACTAATACCAAGAACCATGTCGCCGGATGATTCCGGAAGAGATGGTCCTGATAGTCGAGGTATTCGAGACTTCCATGTTAACTGTGCTTGGTTATTACATAACCTCCACCATATGCAATTGATTATTACATAACCATCACCATGTTGTTAACTATGCTTGGTTCAAACATTCAGATTTCAGTTAAGTATTTTCTCTCTGGAAAGCATGCAAAATAAATATATCAATTTTGTTATCTAGACCTTTAATGGCCTTCCTTTATATCCATGCATTTTCTCTTCCGTTCAGTTGTAATTATTTTACCATTTTCTTCTTGAAACAGATAAACGGTGCATTGGGTGAACTTGTTACTACAGGATTTCCACATTCATTCTATCCCATTACTCATTTGCTTCGTAAGTTCCTACCATATGGTTTATGTTGATTTATTCTACTCATAATCATAATTCACTCGCCGCTGTCGCCGCCACTTTGAGGCCTTAGCCACCAAGCGGCATCCTTTGTCATGAGGCTTAATTTAGGACATGCTTCTCTGAATTTCTATGAGATTAATTCAGTATATGTTTCTCTGAATGTTATCCTGCCAATCGGTAGTTGTTTGATGATAAGCTTGTCGATTTCCAGTTACCTTATATTAGTCAAGTTTGAAGGTTCTGAAGTATGAACTTTGAACTACTATGTGTGTCCACTCCATAAAGAAGAAATGGTACTCTATTTTATTTTTTAAATAAATGACAATTATATTTCCAAATGTTTACATCATTGCTGTAGGGCTGAACGGCTCTGAACCCCATATTTCAGGGTCACTATGGTTGGTGATAAACGATTTTACGAGCATCAAAGTTTGTCCTACAATATATCTATATGGTATCCAGCTTAGCAAATTTTCATATTTTTGATAAAATGGAATTCCTTTTACTCGCAAAAAAAGGAATTGACCTTTAATTAGTGTTTAGAGAATTCACTAAAAGTTGTTATAGGATTTATAATCGACTTAAATGAGATTTTCCATTTTATGCTCTTCAATTCATATTTCATATATATGGAGCCGCTCGCCACGGGAGCCGTTGGAGCCGGAGCCGCCCGCCCCGCAACACCGCCACGGGGTTGAGATCGTATGGTGATGTACTGGTGGCCCTGGAGACATACAAGATCGATGAGGTAACATGTCGTTCAAGTTTCACTACGACAATTTGATTGATCTAGGCTATGACTGTGTTCAAAGGTCGTGAATCTGGTAATGTCGTATGCATGCATGTGCGTTAACTATTTTTGTTGGGTATCTTCAGAGATGCTCAGAACATCCATACATATGTACGATGACTATGCCGCAGAGGACGATGAGCATGAGGAGAAGCTGAAGAAGGAAACGTTTGTGTTGTTCTTCTTAGCTACTTGCATGAGCTCTCACCTTTTTGATTCATAGAATGATGAACTGACCACGATGATCTCACGCTGCTTTGATTTGTAGATTGCCGACTTCCCCACATATTATGGTTCGTAGGTTGCTGAATCACCCTTTTTGTTGCTTGCGCCTTAATTCGGTAATCCATCTACTAGCCTTTTGTTGAACAACACAAGTGAAATGTATGCAAGTACACAATTTATTTTAGGTTCGAAAGGCACTTAAGAGTTAAGACACTAGCTATAAACCTACCAACAAGGGGAATGTCTATGTGTCTGTGTGCAGTGTCCTTCTAATCGGTGGGGGTTATAAAGTGTGGCTGTGGGCACTTAATTAAGCATAATCCTGTTGTGGTAGAGGAGGAACCGGGTTTACCTCCAATGAAGAGAAGCATTGTTAGCTAATTTTGCCTCTTTATCAAGTGGGTTATTGTATTGGGAGCTGCCAGTGCTTATTGTGGTGTCATATACCAAAATTTCTTTTTAGTTCATCAGTTCAGTCCAATCTTGCAGAACAAAAACAAATGAAGTTCATAGAAATATTGCATTTGATAGAATTTATATGATGTTTCAAGGAACCGCGTGCTGCACTCTATGTTGTCATGTTGAATGGAAGCAACAACGGCACCGAGGAAACATTAGTTTATCGTTCAAAAGAGGTCTCTGAAATTTTAGAGGGTTGTGGTATATGAATCATTGCTGGATGAGGAAAGGAGTGGGGGAGGATCTGCAGGTGTGTATTGTAGAACTTTACTGATGTAGGCGTTGATTTCATTTGCAAGATTCTGTATTGTTCTTTACCCATCTGCTCCTGGAATTGTGTACTAATTATGATTTGTTGAAGTTTCATGCAGCATTGTACGATGGATTTATATGGCTGCCTGACTAGGTAAAAGAGCTATATATTTTAGCATTTCTAATTCAGATAATCTATTTCTTATGGACCTATGAAACCTTAATGTTAATTCACAAAGCTCGGTCTTGCAAGAAAAACAAAAGGCAGCATAGCTGTGAGAAGGTAATATATATCTTGTTTACTTTGTTGTAATTTGTGTGCTAACTTGGTCAGAGTTTTCCTATTTTGTAGTTTATGAAAAAAAAATGTCATGTTGTAGAAGATTTGCAAAATGTTCATCAAATTTTGGTTTATATTTCTTCCTAATATAAGAGCTCTATTTTCCCTGTTCATCCATCACTGCCCTTTTGATTGCAGTTCTTTCCTACAGATACAGCTGAAACTTACAATTTGAACCCTTGGCCGATGCAAGAGATTAAGGATTAAACTCATGGCGTCTAAAAAATTAGCTTGGGCTGTAAAAGGATCTAAAAAAGGGACTCTGAATGTCCTGTCAAAAGTGACTGACTCTGATAAACATTGATAATGGCATTTTGATCTGAAAAGTGGGCATCCGATTTCCTAATTAACTAACTCTGAACGCCCCATAAAAAATAACTCCAAACGTCCAACTTATATTATGTTTGTGCTTAATACTAGGATGCTGGTGCCTGCATACGAGCTGATGTTAGGGAAGCCATCCCTCCATAGACTCTTTGAGGGCTACTTCAATCAAGCCGGGAGGGTGAACGCAAGGGGTCATTTTGAAGATGCTGCAAGATCCTCAAGTTAATTTGATCACAATTATAGGAGACGCCCTGTGGGTGTCGTTTCTTCACACATAAAATATATTTTTTTGGCACTGACAACCATGTGCTCACATTCTTACATATTTATTATTTTTACAGGAAAATGTGACACCAACAACTAATGATGAACACATTCGTTCACTTATTTACATTGGCATTTTTTGTCACCGGGACAATTTTATTGCCATGCATGATTTTGTTTATGAGACTATTCAGGCATTTCTGAGCTTCTGTAAAGATGAGTACTACAAACCCTTGCTTGTTCTCTCGGACTAGGCCTACCGCAAGCTTACCTCGACTGATTTCGGTGGCCCAAAGTGGCACTAGCTCGGAGACGACATCAACAAGCTCCTGGAGACTTGGTTGGTGGTGAGGCACCTAGGTGATCTTGTGGATGGCTTTGAAATTCAATGGCATAGAAGGTGCAGAGGGAGAGGCGTGAGCAGTGGCGCTGTGCCTCCAACATCTCTCTCACACATGAGCATTTGTGGCTAACAGATGGCATGCGAGAGGAGAAGCGGGCGTTTGTCTGTTTTGGGAATTACAAGGATGGCACAATATCTAGGGTATTGTTGGATGTTAATTTATTTCTATGAGTTTGATCAAATTTTGACTTTTTTGAGCTGAAGTTTGACTTTCATAAACCTAATATAACATAGCAATACAAAGAAAGAAACTCAACGGTATTCGTCAAAGAGGCGAGCACCTGGAGCTTTCTTGGTTGGGACTGACCCTCCCCCGTGCTATAGTGACAGGAGAGGCGAAAAGGAGGTTCCCCTCCATCCCTCGCTTCGCCGACGGCTGGATCGACGGTTCCCTCCCTCTCTAGCCGCTACTTCAGCGACAGGGGAGTGGGGGGACCTCAGATCTGTGCTTGAAGCGTGTAGATAGTAGGGTAGTTGTCTCCGGCGGCGTTGGCTGTTTTTAATGTATGTCATCTTATACTACCATCAACAACATAAGTATACGTGAGTATGAGACATGCACACAAGGTATATTTGATTGGGAGTGGACGAATCTTTGAAAAGAGCATTAGCGGAGACGTGCGTTGCACGTGCAAGCTTACTAATATGGTTGCACGTGCAAGCTTACTAGTATGGATATAAGGGAGAAATATCTTCCGATTTTCAATATGACCCGGCATCACCAATCATTATAACCCGGTGTCTACAACAATCATGAACCGGCATTGGCAACAATCATGAACCGGCGTTGGAAACAATCATGACCCGAAATTATCAGTTTTTATAACCCTGCGATTTTGGAAATCATAGATCGGCAAGTTCTACATTTTCAAACCGGCTGAATATCAGTTGAATATTTGAAGACCAATATTTTTGTGAGCTCAGAGCATTGAAGGCCGATTCAAATGGATTCTTTATTTACAAAATATCTTCTACAAGCAAA
>NW_021286467.1:0-1425 GCF_002162155.2 Triticum dicoccoides
TGTATAGTATGTATGTATGTATAGTATATACCCGTGATCACCTCCCGAGTGATCACGGCCCAATAGTATAGCAAGGCAGACTGACAAGAATGTAGGGCCAATGATGTTAAACTAGCATCCTATACTAAGCATTTAGGATTGCAGGTAAGGTATCAACAGATGTAGCGACAATGTCAGGCTATGCATCAGAATAGGATTAACGAAAGCAGTAACATGCTACACTACTCTAATGCAAGCAGTATAGAGGAGAATAGGCGATATCTGGTGATCAAAGGGGGGGCTTGCCTGGTTGCTCTGGCAAGAGAGAGGGGTCGTCAACTCCGTAGTCGAACTGGGCAGCAGCAGCGTCGGTCTCGTAGTCTACCGGAGAGAAGAGGGGGAAGAAACAATGAATACCAAGTAAACAGATGCATATCGGTGCATGACATGTCAAGAAGCGATGCTAGGCGTGCCCTAACGTGGTATAAGGTGGTACTGGTCAAGGGGGAATCATCCGGGAAAGTATTCCCGGTGTTTCGTGTTTTCGGGCAGAGGAGCCGGAGGGGGAAAGTTGCGGGTTCGATAGGTTAGGGGGGTGTGGTGGACGAACGGACTGCGTGTCCGGAATCGTCTCGTCGTTCTGAGCAACTTTCACGTTGAAAATATTTTAATCCGAGTTACGGATTAAAAGATATGATTTTTAAAAGATTTTAACAATTTTGGAATTTAATTATTTATTTAATTAATTCGAAAAAAATGTATTTATGACGTCAGCATGATGTCATGCTGACGTCAGCAGTCAACAGGGGTTGACTGAGTCAACCCTGACATGTGGGTCCAGTGGGACCCACCTGTCATTCTCTAATTAAATTAATTAGGGTTTAGGTTAATCTAATTACAGTTTAATTAAACTTAACTAGTTAATTAATTTAATTAAACCGGATTAATTAACTTAATTAATTAATTAATAATATTATTAAATCATTTTAATTTTATTAATTATATTTATTGTTTTTATTTATTTTATTATTTATTATTTATTTATTTATATATTTTATTATTATTATTATTATTATTTTTATTTTTTTTAATGTTCTGGGGCGAGGGCCCCGTTTGTCATAGGCACAGAGGCCTTGCGGGTCGGGCGCGGGTGCGGGCACGCGCCCATCAGGGCCACCAGGGAGGCGCCGGCGATAGCAGGGCACGGCGAGGCCGGCCGCCGGAGGCGACAGCGGTGAGGCCACGGCGGGACGGTGCCAGGGCGCGGCAGCAGAGGCGAGGACGCGGGGAGCAAGGGAGAGGGCGAGGCAGAGAGGCCTCAGCGGGGCGAGGCCGCGGTGGTGCGCGGGCGGCCGTGGCCGTGGCCAAAACGGCGGCGCGACGGGGCTAGACGGGCAGCACGGTGGCGTACGCGCGCGGGACGAGTTCCGGCGCCCAGAGGCGTTG
>NW_021286468.1:0-2514 GCF_002162155.2 Triticum dicoccoides
GTGGCGAGTGTAAGCCAACTATGTTATCTCCCCTTTATTATTTATATTACATGGGATGTTGTGAAGATTGCCTAACTTGCGACATATGCCTTCAATGTGATTATGTCTCTAAGTCGTGCCTCGACACGTGGGAGCTATAGTCGCATCGAGGGTGTTACAATATCTCTATGTCTGATGCTGAAACACAATCTGGTAATGAACATGAACCTAGTGAAAATGTTAATGATGATGTTCATGATGATGCTCAACCTAGTAATGATAATAATGTAGAAGTTGAACCTGCTGTTGATCTTGATAACCCACAATCAAAGAATCAACGTTATGATAAAAGAGACTTTGTTGCTAGGAAACATGGTAAAGAAAGAGAACCATGGGTTCAGAAACCCATGCCTTTTCCTCCGAAACCATCCAAGAAAAAGGATGATGAGGATTTTGAGCGCTTTGCTGAAATGATTAGACCTATCTTTTTCCGTATGCGATTGACTGATGTGCTCAAAACAAATCCTTATGCTAAGTATATGAAGGATATCATTACTAATAAAATAAAGATACCGGAGGCTGAAATTTCCACCATGCTTGCTAATTACACTTTTAAGGGTGGAATACTAAAGAAACTCGGAGATCCAGGAGTACCTACGATACCATGCTCCATTAAAAGAAATTATGGTAAAACTACTTTATGTGATCTTGGAGCCGGTGTTAGTGTTATGCCTCTCTCTTTATATCGTAGACTTGACTTGAATAAGTTGACACCTACTGAAATATCTTTGCAAATGGCTGATAAATCAACTGCTATACCTGTCGGTATTTGTGAGGATGTGCCTGTTGTGGTTGCAAACGTTACTATTTTAACAGACTTTGTTATTCTTGATATTCCCGAGGATGATAGTATGTCTATTATTCTTGGAAGACCTTTCCTTAATACTGCAGGGGCTGTTATTGATTGCAACAAAGGCAATGTCACTTTTCATGTTAATGGTAATGAGCATACGGTGCACTTTCTGAGGAAACAACCTCAAGTTTATAGTGTCAACTCTATTGGAAAAATTCCATCGATTATATTTGGAGGTTTTGAATTTCCTCTTCCTACTTTCAAAAAGAAATATGATATACTTATTGTTGGGGATGTCCATATGCCCGTTGAGGTAACATAGTGTTATTCGAAATTTCTCCGGTTCCATGATTATCGGAATGAGTTTGTTAACAAGACTTGATCAACCTTGTTAGTGGATTCTTTTTGATGAGCATGAGATGGATGAAACTAGAAGCACAACCTTCTGTACCCTCTTTATATTTTTCTGTTCTTTAGTAGAAATAAAGTAAAATAGTATTTTTCTGTCTGTTTCCTGACTTATCCGTGCAAAATAAAAATATCTCGAAAATAAAAGTCCTCATAATGCCATGCCAATTTAATATGATTTTTTCGGGAATATTTAAGGATTTTTAGTGCAAAAATTACCGCGGGGGGAGCTGCCACCTGGTCACGAGGGTGGAGGGTGCGCCCCTTGCCTCGTGGGCCCACGGTGGCCCTCCTCCACTTATTCCTGCACCCATCTTCTTCCTCTGTCTCGCACAAACCCGAAAAACCAACTCAAGCTCGTGTTCCAGCAACTTTTGCTGCAATTTTCGATCTCCTTGCTCAAAGCACCTCTCGCAAAACTGCTTGGGGAGATTGTTCCTTGGTATGTGACTCCTCCATTGGTCCAATTAGTTTTTGTTCTAGTGCTTTATTCATTGCAAATTTGTGCTGCATAGGTGACCATGTTCTTGAGCTTGCATGTCAAATATATATGGTTCCAAGTAGTTCTAATGCTTGATATATGCTCTAGGCACTTGTATGAGTAGTTGCTATTAATCTTATTGAAGTTGGTTCACTTTTGTTTGAAGTTACTAAAAATTTCAGAATTATTTTCAGAGAAAACAATATGCTTAGGAGGATGTTCCAAGGTGGTTCTTCAAGGAAGCAAGGTCCCAGACTTGCAATGCGTAATGGTGACGAGGAACCACCAAGAGACGCTCTCGTGAGGCCCTGTGAATGGCCTTCGGAAAATTTTATGAATCAAGTGGGAATTAAAGAAGAATTTTACGCATATGTGCATAATGCCGGTCTTGAGGACTTTGAAGCTGATAAATGCCCGCAGTATCATTATCTCACAAGTTCATTTGTGGGGAGGTTTGATTATTCATCTTTGCGTAATTCTCCTTCAGTCATGTTCGACCTTTATGACAAGTCTTATACCATGGACTTAGAGGATTTCACTCGTGCATGCAAACTTCCATCTTGGGGTAGTATCAGGGATCCCCCTAAATCTGAATATAGAGATTTTCTTACTAGAATAACTGTGGGGGAATCTAGAGATATAGCACAGGCCACTATAGGGAGCATTCACTTTCCCGCTATACATTATTTTGCTCTCTTCATTGGTAGATGTATAACTGCTAAGGATGAAGCATGTCACATGTGTGCCCCTAATCTCAGCATTCTCACAAGTGTTGTGTTAGGGGACCAAGCTT
>NW_021286469.1:0-1205 GCF_002162155.2 Triticum dicoccoides
CCCCGCCCCGCACAAATGTTCAATTCGATTGACAATAGATGGAGTAGGATATGCTATGGTTCATACTGATTTGGGACATGTTATGCAACTAGTCAATGTGTCAATACACCATCACTATCGTTCCCAAGAATACTCGGTGTTGATTTCTTACTCGAAGATCGTGTGCTACTCTGCTTTCTAATGCTTCACCACATTTTTTTGCCAATGAAGGCTTCGCTACGTGTTTGCCTGATTGTTGTGTAGCTAGTTCTATCCTAAAAAAATTGTAGCATCCTTGTTTATTTTTTCTTGATATGATTGTGCAGAGACAAATGGCATCTTTTTTCATGATTGTGCAGAGAAATAAAAAATATATATGAAAATATAGTTCAAAAAAAGCACTAACAGGTTTTCACAAACATGAGACAATCATACATGTTTTTTTCCATGCATAAGCAACTCATATATTTTTTGGGGTAATGCATATTACAATTAATCTACATATGTATCTCCTTTCATCAAACCTGAATGCTAAGAGTTGCGAATTTTCATTTCTCCGATGCAGCCACTAGGAGAAAGTGCAAACATTTGGAGATATGGATGACAGTATAACTATATGATTTTGTCGCATGAGATTATTATGAAATCTCTATTTCATTTTGATTGATTCCATGGGTGTTCTTGTTGTGAGCTCTTATAATTTTCAATCAAACTTGCGATACCCTCTTTTAGAAAGATGGGTCTCAGCGTGACGCTTACTAAAACTAAAGGACATATATGTCCATTGGCGGTTAAATGGTGTACAAAAATGAAGAATTTTCTTGGATTCTGTCTCGAATAATGGAAGATGTGGTACAACTAGATCATGAGGTTTACAGTTACTATAGTGTATGCTATTCCCTCCATTTTCTTATACAAGTCCACTATCAAAAATATGATTTGATATATAAGGCCAGTATCTCTTCTTGTGAAAAATTGAATAGATTTTTGCCTCGTAACGTAGTGCTTATTAATGTAAAAATTGTTGCGTGCAACCATAGAGAAAGAGCCAACACATGAAGATGTTCAACTAGCCCAATAGAAAAGAGGTTTTCTACATAATTAATCTTGCTATTTATTTGTTTGCTTTGTTTCCTTTGTATATGAAAAATGGGATAGTGGCCTTGCATACAAAAAAGTAGGGAGCATCTTCTTAGTAGATGCACTCGGATTTCTCGTAGATGTAC
>NW_021286470.1:0-2628 GCF_002162155.2 Triticum dicoccoides
TACCCTCTTGATCGGCGCAACGCCAAAGCCACTGGGGGCTACATGATCGTATTCGAATCCTAGCTTAACCCCTTTGGAATGGTTTACTGATCGTATTCGAATCAAAAACTTTGATTTTTATTTGGTTTAAGTTTTGCAAACAATCTTTGGTTTTGTCTCTAGGCTGTTTTGTTCAGATCTAAGTATAAGTGTGGTTTTGCTTAAACCCGGCTTGGCTTTGGACGATAAGTCGCCAGCATGTGACAATCATCATATATTTGGAAGTATTGGATTCTAAGGATTGGGTTATCACCCTTACTGCACAGGTCATGTAAACCATCAGTACAAATTCAATATCACAATGGTTATATGTGGGATATTATGACCCGCCCTGCGGTAAACCGCCAAGGGATCTTGTGATTTACTTGTGTGCAGGATAAGACTACATTTGGGTGGTTACCCGCCCTGGCTTTTGACGTTAAGTCGCCGGGGCATATGTTGTTTAAATTCTGTGCAGGATTTACAGAGCTATGACTTATATAAATGATTAAGTTCCAACCCATCATCAAAGATTGAAATTGGAGTCTCAAAAGGGTTATCAATTCTTGATTTTCTCAAAGGCTATAAGCTGCCGGGTTATATTATTCAAATCTTTAATAGCCAACATGGCTGGATTTTATTATGGTTATCAATAACCAATATTATGATTGAGGTTTTCAAAGTCGCTTCAGCGCAATGGATATTATTTTATCAATGGATATAATTTATTCTATAATGGAAGGAATAGTCCCGAGTTGTTGCAGGCTTACGACCCGGCACTTGGGGGCTACATTATTCAGATTGAGATTATATCAAATATGCAAGTCCCATGTCACTGCCAGCATGCACCATGGCACTTGGGGGCTAATGTAAAGTCATTTTTTTCTCAACTTATTGAAGACCCGACTCATCACATTATAATGAGCCGGCCCTTGGGGGCTACCAATTGCTCCTGCCAAAATTCAAGGTACACAAGCCTCAATCCATTATATTGAAAGATCCACTACTCAGTTGGTAGAATACAAAGCTCTTAACCTTGTGGACGTGGGTTCAAGCCCCATGGTGGAGATTACATCATATGATGTTATTATCAATGAAGAATATGCAAAGTCCCAGCTCAGTAATATCTTACTGGCCGGCCCTTGGGGGCTACACGTTGATGTTCAAGTTTACATGGTTATATCTACAAAGTCCCTGCTCATTGTTGCATAATGACCCGACCCTTGGGGGCTACACTGGTTGAAGTTTTCATGAGCATAAGGCAATTACAAGTCCCAGGTTGCCGCAAGCATGACAACCCGACACTTGGGGGCTACATATGGGGAATATTCAGATTATGACTAATGATTGAGATGAACAAACTGGATTTCTTCAAGGTTGCAACAATTATATTGGAGCAAGTCTTAAGCTATCACTATGTTCTCCTCTTAAGAATTGTGGGCTACAGGTATTACGCATATAAAGGAGGAACGTCTTCAAATTCTCAATTTTGAGCAAATCAGGAAGATCAATTACATGACCCTGTGTCAACAACAAGTATGACTCGGCATCATCAGTCTTTTATAACCCAGAGATTTTGGAAATTATAACTCGCCAAGTTTTACATCTTCAAACCGGCTGAAAATAAGATTGATTATGAAGCTGGCCTATTGACCAGGACTTTCTAGAAGAAGGAAACGACAAGGACTTCAGGATGATTAGGTGTCGGCTTACAAGAATTTTTAACCCGGAGCACAACCAGTAAAATTTGTCCTTGTGTTTATTTTGCAGGATAAGTTTAACATGGATAAATCCAAATTAAACTGGGGGCTAATGTCGGGGATATACCCCGCGGAATGACCCGGCCGGAAGTATGAACCGGCCGGACTTGGTGACTCACTGGTGACCCGCCCTGACTTGGAGACTCACGAAGTGACCCGCCCGGATCTCTCCACTCACTGATGACCCGGCTGGGCCTGGTGACTCATTGGTAACCCGGCAGGTGGGTCAAGAGGAACAACAAGACCCGATGGCCCGACAGGCGGTTCATGGAAGACCGGCCTATGTTATGGTGGGTCGGCTTAAGAGGGACGCATAAGGAATATTCCCTTACAAAGGAAGAAAGACTAGGACTCCACTTGTAATAGAATAATCCTAATCCTAATAGGACTAGTCATGTAAGCCGCCCCTTCAACATATATAAGGAGGGGCAGGGCACCCCAAGAGGGACAAGTTCCACAAGTTTGATAAGTTAGGGTTAGACAAAGAAGTCGATAGCTCTCGAGTTAGAGCACCCGTGTAATCGTGATCATCATCATCAATATCAATGAAGCAGGATGTAGGCTTTTACCTCCACCGTGAGGGGCCGAACCTGGGTAAAACCTCGCGTCTCTCGTCCCACTCAACCCCTCTCAAGCTACCACATAAATGCGTTGGCCTCACAACGAAGTCCTTTCAACGAGGACATTTGACGTGACATTTCCACGACAAGAGGCGAATGGCAAATAATGTAATGCGAGGGATGAGAGTTTATGATGGGTACTTGGTATGTCTTGGCTTGGCATAGATATCCCCGACAACGGCGCCATAAATCCTTCTTGCTACCTCTTGAGCTTGCGTTGGTTTTTCCCT
>NW_021286471.1:0-954 GCF_002162155.2 Triticum dicoccoides
CAGAGGGATTTCCACGATTGATGAACCCCGGGGTGCATTTATGTGTCTGTCGTCAACACTCACAGTTTTGGCCAATTCTGACATGTTTCGTGGACTATTACTCACGGTTTTGTGGTCCCGAAGTGATTTCCATAGTTGTTGAACTCCAAGGTGTGCTTACGTGTTGGTCATCAACACTCGCAGTTTTGGCCGATTCTGGCCCGTTTCATGGACTATTACTCACCGTTTTGGGGTCCCAAAGCGATTTCCATGGTTGTCGAACTCCAAGGTGCGCTTACGTGTCGGTCATCAACAATCACAGTTTGGGCCGATTCTGGCCCGTTTCTTGGACTACTACTCTATTTTGGGGTCTCAGAGTCATTTCCATGATTGACGAACCCCAGGGTGCGTTTACGTGTCGGTCATCAACACTCACATATTTTGCCGAATCGTGTGCGTTTCGTGCACTATTACTCAATGTTTTGGAGACCCAGAGGGATTTCCACGATTGATGAACCCCGGGGTGCATTTATGTGTCTGTCGTCAACACTCACAGTTTTGGCCAATTCTGACATGTTTCGTGGACTATTACTCACGGTTTTGTGGTCCCGAAGTGATTTCCATAGTTGTTGAACTCCAAGGTGTGCTTACGTGTTGGTCATCAACACTCGCAGTTTTGGCCGATTCTGGCCCGTTTCATGGACTATTACTCACCGTTTTGGTGTCCCAAAGCGATTTCCATGGTTGTCGAACTCCAAGGTGCGCTTACGTGTCGGTCATCAACAATCACAGTTTGGGCCGATTCTGGCCCGTTTCTTGGACTACTACTCTATTTTGGGGTCTCAGAGTCATTTCCATGATTGACGAACCCCAGGGTGCGTTTACGTGTCGGTCATCAACACTCACATATTTTGCCGAATCGTGTCCGTTTCGTGCACTATTACTCAATGTTTTGGAGACCCAGAGGGATTTCCA
>NW_021286472.1:0-2250 GCF_002162155.2 Triticum dicoccoides
TACGGGTTCGAGAACAATGTAGACATGACCGAGACACGTCTCCGGTCAATAACCAATAGCGGGACCTGGATGCCCATATTGGCTCCTACATATTCTACGAAGATCTTTATCGGTCAGACCGCATAACAACATACGTTGTTCCCTTTGTCATCGGTATGTTACTTGCCCGAGATTCGATCGTCGGTATCCAATACCTAGTTCAATCTCGTTACCGGCAAGTCTCTTTACTCGTTCCGTAATACATCATCTCACAACTAACATATTAGTTGTAATGCTTGCAAGGCTTATGTGATGTGTATTACCGAGAGGGCCCAGAGATACCTCTCCGACAATCGGAGTGACAAATCCTAATCTCGAAATACGCCAACCCAACATCGACCATTGGAGACACCTGTAGTACTCCTTTATAATCACCCAGTTGCGTTGTGACGTTTGGTAGTACCCAAAGTGTTCCTCCGGTAAACAGGAGTTGCATAATCTCATAGTCATAGGAACATGTATAAGTCATGAAGAAAGCAATAGCAACATACTAAACGATCGGGTGCTAAGCTAATGGAATGGGTCATGTCAATCAGATCATTCTGCTAATGATGTGACCTCGTTAATCAAATAACAACTCATTGTTCATGGTTAGGAAACATAACCATCTTTGATTAACGAGCTAGTCAAGTAGAGGCATACTAGTGACACTTTGTTTGTCTATGTATTCACACATGTATTATGTTTCCGGTAAATACAATTCTAGCATGAATAATAAACATTTATCATGATTATAAGGAAATAAATAATAACTTTATTATTGCCTCTAGGGCATATTTCCTTCATATATATGGCTGGGCGTGGTTCTCTCCTCCTTACCTCTTCATTCTTCTCCTCCACTCCACCTCTCCTCCACTCCATCTCCTCCTCTCCTCCACTCCATCTTCCCTTCCCTCCTCCACCATACTACCCTCCTCCTCTCCGGCGACCTCCTCCTCCTCTTCGGCGACCTCCTCCTCCCTCCTCTCCTCCCCTCCCCTCCCCTCACGGTTTCTCCTCCCTCCTCTCTGGTGAGCTCCTCCTCCCTCCTCTCCAGTGAGCTCCTTCTCCCTCCTCTCCTCCCATCCCCTCGTGATTTCTCCTTCCTCCTCTCCGATGCTCCGGTGAACTCCTCTCCGGCGACCTCCTCCTCCTCCTCTCCGGCGAACTCCTCCTCCTCCTCTCCGGTGATGTAGGCGAGCGCCTCTCCGGTGACCTCCTCCTCCTCCTCTCCGGCGAACTCCTCTCTGGCAAAAGAACACAGTAAAAGAACGTACTAGATCCAAAAACAGGAACAAAATTTGAAATAATATCGTGCCAAAAAAGAGCAAAAAATGGGCAAAAAAATCATGATCTAGATCCAAATTCAAAATTCAAAAATAGCAATGGCGCACGGTGGGGGTTAGACGGTGCACCACTACTATTTTCCCGCCTTCAAAATTCAAAAATACTAATGGCGCACCAGTGGCCTATACTAATGGCGCACCGTGACCTATACTAATGGCGCACCAGTGGTGCGCCATTAGTAAAAAATACTAGTGGCGTGATACTAATGGCGCACCAGTGATGCGCCATTAGTAGGCAAAACTGGTGCGCCATTAGTAGCCCTTTTCCTAGTAGTGGAGTATTCTAACAAATTCCAAATCATGTATGGCTCTCTCAAAAGGTGTGTACAGCAAGGATGATTGTGGTGAACTAACAAATAAAGACTCAAATAATACAAGACGCTCCAAGCAAAACACATATGAAGTCTCTTTACTCGTTCCGTAATACATCATCTCACAACTAACATATTAGTTGTAATGCTTGCAAGGCTTATGTGATGTGTATTACCGAGAGGGCCCAGAGATACCTCTCCGACAATCGGAGTGACAAATCCTAATCTCGAAATACGCCAACCCAACATCGACCATTGGAGACACCTGTAGTACTCCTTTATAATCACCCAGTTACGTTGTGACGTTTGGTAGTACCCAAAGTGTTCCTCCGGTAAACGGGAGTTGCATAATCTCATAGTCATAGGAACATGTATAAGTCATGAAGAAAGCAATAGCAACATACTAAACGATCGGGTGCTAAGCTAATGGAATGGGTCATGTCAATCAGATCATTCTGCTAATGATGTGACCTCGTTAATCAAATAACAACTCATTGTTCATGGTTAGGAAACATAACCATCTTTGATTAACGAGCTAGTCAAGTAGAGGCATACTAGTGACACTTTGTTTGTCT
>NW_021286473.1:0-1649 GCF_002162155.2 Triticum dicoccoides
CAACAACACCACAAAAACATTCCTACTCCAAGACAACCAGATAACACTGGTATGGTACATCTCTTACAATTCATCAAAGAACATTTCATTGTGCACTAGTCCAAAAGCTTATGCTCATGTAAACTTTTCTTTGTTTCCTTTCTTTTTAGGAAAGCTAAGGCTTTAGAGGACTGCATTGCAGGATCCAGGAGCAGCTGCAGATGGATTAATTTTTAAATGAACAAATATAATGAATTATGTATAGATTTTAGCTTCATAGGAAAACTTGGTTCTAGTTTGTAGGATATTTTCTTATTTATTTGTATCTTTCATATGAATGTCTGATTTGATTCAGTTGTGAACTCTGCACACTTTTAATACATGTAATTGTTCCTACTAATTAGTCCACTGGATTTGCTAGTGAGGATGCTTATTGTGTGAATGGAATTGGTGATGTGAACTGAGGTCTTCATATAATGACATTTGATCAGACCGCACATGCATATGTGTCATCATAAAGTAATCGAATTGGAAATGATGAAATACAAAGTCAAAATAAACCAAATATTATTTAATGTAAAATAATTCATAGCTACAAAAAAAATTATGTATATTTAGAAACGAATATAACGTCTCCACATAGCGTGTATAGGCGTCGGGTCCATGATGAAACCTCTACTCCCATCGAGACATGCTTTAAGCGTGTCTAACATAACATCTCGACATGTATAGAGACGACTTTGAATGTCTCAATAAAACGTCCCATGTCATGTACACACGGTGAGCAAGCGTGTCTACCGGTTTTGAGACGGTTCGTGGGAAGACGCTCCAAAGACACTTTACCAAATCGACTCTACAGTTGCCTAGAGATGAAATAACACGTCTCTAGCCATGGAATTTGACGTCTCTGCATGTAGATTTTCTTGTAGTGATCATCATAGATCGTAGATTGTCAAGGCTTTGATACCAATTGTTAGCTTTTGAACTTGCTAGATCAAATCACCAATGAATACGTATGTGCAAGCTAGCTAGAAAAGCAGTCAAACAATCAGCTTGATTGATGAACGGTAGACTAGCATGCACGTAACATACGTACGTGAACCTGGGCTTTCACTAGCACTAGGATCGGATCGATTGATCTCTCAATGAACTTTGGCGTGGTCGGCGAAACACTTGCGTACGAAACAAATTGGACAGAGGAAAAATCTTTTGGTGATAGCTACAACGACGCGCACGACAAGAGTGGAGATCTCAACAACGAGGTGCATAGTGACGATGACAATCAAGATGATGGTCACGGTCACGACGACTACGCCGACGATGAGGATGCCAACGATCCGGCATCTACCACGCCCAAGACTCAACGGTCTTCCTCAAGTGCATTGACACCGACAAAATTTGTGTCGCCCCCTTCGCAAGCCACGACGGATTCTTCCGGGCCTCATCGCTACAAGACCCTCAAAAAAGTCTACAGGTACGCAAAGCCAGTTACGCTTGAGTACTCCGGACTATGTTTGCTCGGAGTTGAGAAGCCAGCGAACTTCGTAGAGGCGAGCAAAAGTTCAAGTTGGACGCACGCCATGGATGAGGAGATGAAGGCGATCGAGAGCAATGACACATGGACATTGGTAACCCGTCCTTCGAACCAAAAGGCCATAGGTTTGAAGTGG
>NW_021286474.1:0-965 GCF_002162155.2 Triticum dicoccoides
GTGGCTGCTATGGGTTTCTAGCAAGAACGTTTCTTACCTACGCAAGACCACAACGTGATATGCCAATTGCTATTTACCCTTCATAAGGACCCTTTTCATCGAATCCGTTCCGACTAAAGTGGGAGAGACTGGCACCCGCTAGCCACCTTATGCACCAAGTGCATGTCAATCGGTGGAACCTGTCTCACGTAAGAGTACGTGTAAGGTCGGTCCGGGCCGCTTCATCCCACAATACCGTCGAAACAAGATTGGACTAGTAACGGTAAGCATATTGAACAACATCAACGCCCACAACTACTTTGTGTTCTACTCGTGCAAAGAATCTATGCAATAGACCTAGCTCATGATGCCACTGTTGGGGAACGTAGCAGAAATTCAAAATTTTCCTACGCGTCACCAAGATCTATCTATGGAGAAACCAGCTACGAGTAGAAGGAGAGTGAATCTACATACCCTTGTAGATCGCTAAGCGGAAGCGTTCAAGTGAACGGGGTTGATGGAGTCGTACTCGTCGTGATTCAAATCACCGATGATCCTAGTGCCGGACGGACGGCACCTCCGCGTTCAACACACGTACAGCCCGGTGACGTCTCCCACGCCTTGATCCAGCAAGGAGAGAGGGAGAGGTTGAGGAAGACTCCATCCAACAGCAGCACAACGGCATGGTGGTGGTGGAGGAGCGTGGCAATCCAGCAGGGCTTCGCCAAGCACCATGGGAGAGGAGGAGTAGGAAGAGAGGTAGGGCTGTGCCAGAACTTCGTGTATAGCTCCCATGCGCCTCCCCACTATATATAGGGGTGGAGGGGCTGGTTTCTTGCCCTCCAAGTCCATTGGGGCGTTGGCCAAGGTGGGAGGAAAGAAATCTCATTATTTCCTTCCCCACCGATTGTTATCCCCCCTTTTTAGGGATCTTGATCTTATCCCTTCGGGATATGATCTTATTCCTTCTAAGGGGGGATCTTGGT
>NW_021286475.1:0-1816 GCF_002162155.2 Triticum dicoccoides
GGCGAGCGCGCGAATCCAGAAAATACTCCCCGCTTGCGCCAGGAGGCCCGGAGTGCCCTCAAATATGGCCTTAAGCAGGACTTTTTGGCCCTGAAAGTCAAAGAACATCATTCATCACTGTTTTTCAGACAAGTTTCTGAACCCATTGGCACTTCCGTTTGAAGGAAATTCGAGAGATTATGTTGCTTATAGACATTAGCCCCCCTTGTAGGGACAAACGTACCTTTCTGCAGATGCTTTATGATCCGGGCAATCTCATTTGGCCGTAAATTGAAGAAAATCCAGCGGCTATATGCCTTATTCTCCTTGTTTTCGCCGGATGGCATGCTGTAACTCATGCGCGTGAAAGCCAAGAACGAAAGGGCATTCCTGGCATTGGTCAATATATATGTGGAAACGATATCTCCTCTATAGAGGACAAGAAATTTTGGGGCAATCAGGCAAAAAGCGCACAAGAAAATGAAGTACTTTCAAGGACTGCCATAGAATGGAGAGATGTTCACTAAAACGGTCATAATTTGGTCATTCGGAGTCCGTGTCAGACCCACAAGTACTCAAACTGCTCGCGGCGAGCGCGCGAATCCAGAAAATACTCCCCACTTGTGCCAGGAGGCTTGGAGTGCACTGAAATACGGCCTTAAGCAGGACTTTTTGGCCCTGAAAGTCAAAGAACATCATTCATCGCTGTTTCTCAGACAAGTTTCTGAACCCATTGGCACTTCCTTTTGAAGGAAATTCGAGAGATTATGTTGCTTATAGACATTAGCCCTCCTTGTAGGGACAAACGTACCTTTCTGCAGATGCTCTATGATCCGGGCAATCGCATTTGGCCGTAAATTGAAGAAAATCCAGCGGTTATATGCCTTATTCTCCTTGTTTTCGCCGGATGGCATGCTGTAACTCACGCGCGTGAAAGCCAAGAACAAATGGGCATTCCTGGCATCGGTCAGTATATATGTGGAAACGATATCTCCTCTATAAAGGACAAGAAATTTTGGGGCAATCAGGCAAAAAGCGCACGAGAAAATGAAGTACTTTCAAGTACTGCCATAGAATGGAGAGATGTTCACTAAAACGGTCATAATTTTGTCATTCGGAGTCCGTGTCGGACCCACAAGTACTCAAACAGCTCGCGGCGAGCGCGCGAATCCAAAAAATACTCCCCGCTTGCGCCAGGAGGCCTGGAGTGCCCTCGAATACGTCCTTAAGCGGGACTTTTTGGCCCTGAAAGTCAAAGAACATCATTCGTCGTTGTTTTTTAGACAAGTTTCTTAACCCATTGGCACTTCCTTTTGAAGGAAATTGTAGAGATTATGTTGCTTATAGACATTAGCCCCCCTGGTAGGGACAAACGTGATAGAGGCGAGGGTGTCCCGATCTTTCGATGAGATGATAACTATCGATTTGGTGGAGACGACTTTGACGATCCGACTACAAACGTGCACGACGTTGCGCCTTAGCAATCATTAAACCAATCTCCTGAGGTTACTGACGATGCCGGAAGCACAGTCAGCCTGACCACGAAGGTCTATTCCTGCAAGCAATCGAAGAACGAGCAAGAATATGATAAAGCAATCTGAATATTGCAAATATATATGAGGTATTGATAATGGTGGGGATCCGTAAGCGGTCTTGGTCTGGTCGTTGGACACAAACGAAGTACACGAAGTTGCAATGGCTAACTTTTAACTAAACAAATCCCAAGGAAAAGCTACTAGATGGATCTACTTATATAGGAGCAAGGGGTGGCGGCCAAGGAGGTGGGAGGACGTCCCAAGGCAGCCTAAAACTAAATCTAGGTCGTACAAGGCCAATG
>NW_021286476.1:0-1039 GCF_002162155.2 Triticum dicoccoides
TCATTAATCTCATGAAAGTACTAGGTGCATTAGTTAACCCAAAAGGCATGACTAACCACTCATATAATCCAAACTTAGTTTTAAATGCTGTTTTCCATTCATCTCCCAATTTCATACGAATTTGATGGTAGCCACTACGCAAATCAACTTTGGAGAATATTGTAGAGCCACTCAATTCATCAAGCATATCATCTAGCCTAGGAATAGGATGACGATAACGAATAGTAATATTATTAATGCCTCTACAATCAACACACATACGTGATGTACCATCCTTTTTCGGCACTAGAATAATAGGAACAGCACAAGGACTAAGGGATTCGCGTATATAACCTTTGTCGAGAAGCTCTTGTACTTGGCGCATAATCTCCTTCGTATCCTCTGGATTGGTACGGTATGGTGCACGGTTTGGCAGTGAAGCACCAGGAATTAAGTCAATCTGATGCTCAATCCCTCGAATAGGCGGTAATCCCGGTGGCACGTCTTGTGGAAAGACGTCAGCGAACTCCTGCAAAATGTTAGTGACAGCAGGAGGCAAAGAGGAAGGCACGTCCTCGAATGAAAATAATGCCTCTTGGCACACAAAAGCATAGCAAACAGATTTTCTGAAATCTAGCTCATCAATATCAGATTTGGTGGCAAATAAACATGCACTTTTCAATTTAATTTCAGAAGCAACACTAGATGGTTTATTATTAGGCTTCATTTGTTGCTCAAATTCTTTTGCCACAATCTGATTTTCACTCTTATTCGTCTCCTGTTTTGCTTTATTAGCCCTATTAATATCATCTTTCAAAATGGAATCAGGAGTCATAGGAAGCAAAGTAATATTTTTATCCTTATGAACAAGAGTATAGTGATTGTTTCTACCATGGTGTACAGAATTTTTATCAAATTGCCATGGTCTACCAAGTAATAAGGAACATGCTTGCATAGGTACCACATCACAATCAACATAATCAGCATATGTAGAGATACTAAAATGCACACGAACAGTACGTGTTACCTTAACCTTGCCGCTGTTGTTGAACCATTGGAT
>NW_021286477.1:0-1037 GCF_002162155.2 Triticum dicoccoides
TTGGGCCGATTCTGGCCCGTTTCTTGGACTACTACTCTATTTTGGGGTCTCAGAGTCATTTCCATGACTGACGAACCCCAGGGTGCGTTTACGTGTCGGTCATCAACACTCACATATTTGGCCGAATCGTGTCCGTTTCGTGCACTATTACTCAATGTTTTGGAGACCCAGAGGGATTTCCACCATTGATGAACCCCGGGGTGCATTTATGTGTCTGTCGTCAACACTCACAGTTTTGGCCAATTCTGACATGTTTCGTGGACTATTACTCACGGTTTTGGGGTCCCGAAGTGATTTCCATAGTTGTTGAACTCCAAGGTGTGCTTACGTGTTGGTCATCAACACTCGCAGTTTTGGCCGATTCTGGCCCGTTTCATGGACTATTACTCACCGTTTTGGGGTCCCAAAGCGATTTCCATGGTTGTCGAACTCCAAGGTGCGCTTACGTGTCGGTCATCAACAATCGCAGATTGGGCCGATTCTGGCCCGTTTCTTGGACTACTACTCTATTTTGGGGTCCTAGAGTCATTTCCATGACTGACGAACCCCAGGGTGCGTTTACGTGTCGGTCATCAACACTCACATATTTGGCCGAATCGTGTCCGTTTCGTGCACTATTACTCAATGTTTTGGAGACCCAGAGGGATTTCCACCATTGATGAACCCCGGGGTGCATTTATGTGTCTGTCGTCAACACTCACAGTTTTGGCCAATTCTGACATGTTTCGTGGACTATTACTCATGGTTTTGGGGTCCCGAAGTGATTTCCATTGTTGTTGAACTCCAAGGTGTGCTTACGTGTTGGTCATCAACACTCGCAGTTTTGGCCGATTCTGGCCCGTTTCATGGACTATTACTCACCGTTTTGGGGTCCCAAAGCGATTTCCATGGTTGTCGAACTCCAAGGTGCGCTTACGTGTCGGTCATCAACAATCACAGTTTGGGCCGATTCTGGCCCGTTTCTTGGACTACTACTCTATTTTGGGGTCTCAGAGTCATTTCCATGATTGACGAACCCCAGGGTGCGTTTACGTGTC
>NW_021286478.1:0-3262 GCF_002162155.2 Triticum dicoccoides
CAAATTCTGGTAAAGTATAAGGAAGAACACCTTCACAGCAAGGTCAACACTCACATAATCATCTTCCTCCACCAACACCTTCAACTTCTCAAGCAAGTCCTTGACACCTATACTTTTTGAACGGTCAAAGCCAAGCTCATCCTTGAGGGCAGTCAACGATTCATCATGACCGCTGGAAGCAGGCATGGGTGCAGTGTGACTTCCCATAGGTAAATCAAAAATGTGATGAACTGCATCACGATTGATTCAAAGAACCCTGCCATTCCCAAAGTCCATTAACATAGTGGCAGGGTCAATCACTCCCATCAAATAGCACATAAGAATGCGTGACACATTTTTCTTTACTGTCAGATCAAAGACAACACCAAATCCAGCATCCCTAACACGGCTGCAATGCGCCTCTTTCAACAAAGAAGCAGCCTTGCAAACAGTGGGAAGCGACAAACGCACGGTCTTGTTAAATCGAGAATCATCTCCCTCACCATCATCTTCAGTTGCATTGCTCTTACTAGACTTCTTCCTCTGTGTAAAGGGAAATGCAGTCCACATTAGAAGATTACGCATAAAAAAAAGAAAATACAAAAAGAATAACAAAATGAAGGAAACAAATGCAGTGCACTTCAACAAACCTTTGGAGCAGCATCCACCTCCTCGCCAGAATCACCACCAATATCTTCGTCGACATCATCATGGGCACGCTTGGGTACAGTCTTAGATGAACCACAGTCTTTGCGTCTAGAAGGATGAACACCCTTCACATAATCAGCAAGCACAAAGTCATCGTCATCAGAATTGGGACCTTCAGTGACATGTAGTCGTTTGCGCTGAGGATCATCACTTCCACCAACTTCAGCGGTTCTCTTGCCAAGATTCTTCTTCATTCCAGCAACATGTGGACTCCGCCGAGGTGTACCACCTTCCTCAGCAATAGTACTCAACCTCTTCTTCAACTTGCCAAATTTACCACGCTTGCCACCATCTGCAGATCTCCTATGCTTCTCCTTTTCAGCAAACTCTTTTGACTCAATTTCAAACCTCAACTTCTTCTTGCTTTGCTTCAACTAATATTGACGAACCTGTTCCGGGACCATCCAATCCTGTGTAACTTCCTCTGTACCATCAACAGACTGCGACTGTGTTTCAGACAAGACAGGACATCTCTGATCAAAGCTCACACCAACATTACCCTCTGCAAAATAATGGTCAATCAATTGAGTAACCTCCTCAAACCCAGGCGCCCCAGCATGGAAAACAGACACTGCGTCAAAATAAAGTTTGTCTATGCTCGTTAAAAATTGCACAAAAAGAACAAATGCAGTACAGTTAGACATATAAATGTAGTGCTCAACCATAAACTCAAATTAAAAAATAATGCATTGTACAAAAAACTTGAATAAAACGACAATGCAGTTCACAAGTACATACTCTGGAGTTCACATACAAAAATAAAATGCAGTGCTGCATATAGTAAAATCACGGATATTCGCAATAAAAATGTCGAACTAGATAAAACAAAGCATACACAAAAATAAACAAATTAACCACATACCAGAAGGAGGGGCCACACTTATAGGAAAAGATTCAATCGGCGAATTCACTTGATGTCCTCCCTCGACACCATGATCCTTTCCACCAGGACAAGGAGAGACAATTGGTGTATCATTATGAGCACTGCAATCACCTGTTGGATTCAAAAAAAACAATAAAAAAGAAATTACAAAAACATCACATGACAAAATAATGCAAACGAACGCTGACAACTAACAGAGCATAACCCAATATGCAGGATGAATTAGGAAACTAGATAAACACCAAACAAAATAAACAAAGCCTAAGGAATAATCACTCCACATACCCTGAACCCCTTCTCCCTGCCTGCTCGGCGAAGACATAGCGTTTCCCTGCAACACAAAGGACGAAGTGACAGACATAAGCAGCAAAATCGGCGAAAATCTCATGAAACCCTAGATCCGCATTGCTACACACAACTATCGACTTCAAAACGAGATAAAATCGACTGCCTACGAAAAATTACGCAAGCAAAAAGAGCTACAGCAACTACAAGAATCACAAAAACAAGGCGAGGGGACAATCAACACCGAGCCAAGCGGAACATAGCGAAGAAAAGTGTGCGGCGACGGCGGCGGGAAGGGGGAAGGCGGGGCGGGGAAGGGAAAGGGCTGCGGGAGCGCGGCGGCAAAGGCTCACGGAGCGGACAGCGACGCCGAATGCAGGAATAAGGACCTCTTGAGGGCGGTGGTTCTCCGGGCAACGGCGGTTGCTGCGCGTGACGGCGGTTTTGCTCGAGGGAGAGATGCCTCGGGAGAAACTGCAAGAGAGGAGAGGGGATTGTTCTCGGTCTCTTTCTCTGACAGCGGAGCAGTGGAATAGCGTGGAAATGACACGCAGGAGGCCCGCGTTTCGCAAAAAGGGTAACAAATAACGGCCCGGCCCAAAAACAGCCCGGACAAAATAAGCCAGTCTATATCAAAACGCACATATTACTAAAAAACAACAAAAAAAACACATGATGCAGTTATCTGTGAAGAATCATGAAATTTAAAAACGGTAAAACAACAAACAAAATGCATACAGTTCGTAAAAAAAGTTAAAATCAAAAACAAAACGCATGTTAAAATAACATATCCAGAAAAAAATGTCTACCTTCAATTAAGTGCCACACAAAAAAAAGTGCCCCCCACCATCCGCTCTCCCCTTAAACCTCCCGTACAGTGAAGTAAGCACAGGCAAAAAAACAAATGCAGTACGCACTGCTGGAAAAATGCAGTGCATTTCTATACGGGATGCAGTACGCCATTATGCATTTCTTTTCGGGATGAAGAAAAACGCAAACGCGGAATAAGTTAACGCAGTGCGGAAGTACACGAACTTGCAGTACAGTATCATAAACAATGTAGTACAGTCGTAATTTGCTAAGCAGTGCAGTCCCATACATTCGAAAAAAAAGATTACAAAAAAAGTGAAAACACGGGATAAAAAATGAAAACTGTACATGCAGTAAGGAATGAAGTTCACATCTAGTACATAACCATGATCAATGCACTGCACCGATGATTTACCAAAAGGCAGTGCACTCCACGTCATTAAAAAGCATACAAAGAATAAAAACTGATCACCCAAATGATACCGGCACCAGCCACCCAAAAATTGACAACGTACATGCGTCTCTGAAATACCCGAACACAGGCCCAACAAAACTGACCAAGAAAAAATAATAAGTTCGAAAAAAAAGTGGGGGGGG
>NW_021286479.1:0-3568 GCF_002162155.2 Triticum dicoccoides
GAGGAATCCTACTTGGGGTCCTCCCAATTCGGCCTCCCCTTTCCTATTCCTATTCGGAGTAGGAAGGGAAGAGGGGGAAGGGGGAATCCTATTCCCTTTTTTCCTTTCCTTCTTCCCCTTTCCTTCTCCAATTTGGCCAGCCCATATGGGGGGGGGGGGCACACCAGCCCCTTTGTGGCTGGTGTGTTTCCCCTCTTGGCCCATTAGGCCCATATAGCTTGCCGGGGGTTGCCCGGAACCCCTTTCGATGACCCGATATGTACCCGATACCCCCAGAATGTTGGGGAACGCAGTATTTAAAAAAATTTCCTACGCACACGCAAGATCTATCATGGTGATGCATAGCAACGAGAGGGGAGAGTGTAGTCCACGTACCCTCATAGACCGTAACCGGAAGCGTTATGACAACGCGGTTGATGTAGTCGTACGTCTTCACGATCCGACCGATCCTAGTACCGAAAGTACGGCACCTCCGCGATCTGCACACGTTCGGCTCGGTGACGTCCCACGAACTCTCGATCCAGCTGAGTGTCGAGGGAGAGCTTCGTCAGCACGACGGCGTGATGATGGTGATGATGAAGCTACCGGCGCAGGGCTTCGCCTAAGCATTGCAACGATATGATCGAGGTGGATTATGGTGGAGGGGGGCACCGCACACGGCTAAGAGATCAATGATCAACTTGTGTGTCTATGGGGTGACCCCCTCCCACGTATATAAAGGAGTGGAGGAGGGGGAGGGCCGACCCTCTATGGCGCGCCCTAGAGGAGTCCTACTCCCACCGGGAGTAGGATTCCCCCTTTCCCTAGTTGTATTAGGAGAGAAGGACGAGGGAGAGAGGGAGGAAGGAAAGGGGGCGCCGCCCCCTGTCGGTATCAAAACCGGCGGATCTCGGGTAGGGGGTCCCGAACTGTGCGTCTAAGGTCGATGGTAACAGGAGACGAGGGACACAATGTTTACCTAGGTTCGGGCCCTCTCTATGGAGGTAATACCCTACTTCCTGCTTGATTGATCTTGATGAATATGAGTATTACAAGAGTTGATCTACCACGAGATTGTAATGGCTAAAACCCTAAAAGTCTAGCCTGTATGACTGTATATGTTTCCAGACTAAGCCCTCCGGTTTATATAGACACCAGAGGGGACTAGGGTTGTACAAAGTCGGTTACAGAGAAAGGAATCTTCATATGTGGTCGCCAACCTTGCCTTCCACGCCAAGGAGAGTCCTATCCGGACACGGGAGAGAGTCTTTGGTCTTGTATCCTCACAGCCAATTAGTTCGACCCATGTCCAACAGGCCGGACGCCCGAGGACCCCTTAGTCCAGGACTCCCTCAGCCCCTGAACCAGGCTTCAATGACGAGGTGTCCGGCGCGCAGATTGTCTTCGGCATTGCAAGGCGGGTTCTCCTTTCTGAATACTCCAAGATAGTCTTCGGACGCAACGAACGTGTCCGGATCTGCAACACAAGTACCACACTCACAGCTGTAGAGAGTATAATATTTCACGAGTCCCATCCGCTGACAACTTTTCGCAAGATGACATCACGCCTGCCCGGTCATTATTTCAAACAATTTTCGTCTGCCGTTCCGCGTTTCGAGATGTGGTTTCCATTGGCACGTGTTGTCAAAGCAGAGATCGTGTCCCCTTATTGCGAGATTCTTATCAATACGGGCGTGGGTAACCTAACCGTGCCGTTTACACACCCCTTGGGAATAGGCGAGTTTTAAGGCGAGTGGGGAGGCGTTCGATATTCACTGCCTTTATAAGGGGATAAGGATCTTGTCGGTGTACAAAACTAGGGGCACATTTTTTGTACCCCTTTACCTTGTGCACGGGCAGCCAGAGCCGCGCCCGCGACCACACCAAGCAGAGCGAGGGAGGTGAGCCAAGGTAAGACCGAAGCCCAAGATGGCCAGAGCAACGCCAAGGCCAAGGCCACAAAGAGCAAAGGGACGAAGCAGGTTCCCCCGGCAGGAGACCCTTGCCGGGGGCAGCCCCGGCAAGACCCTTGCCGGGGCAACTCACCCCACACCAGCGGAGTGAGCCACCCTTGAGCCCACGATCCCCAACACCGTCATCCGCGTGGAGCCAGGGCTCGGGAAGGCACCTCCAAGGTGGCATGCAGATCTTTGTGAAGACATATCCAAGGATAGACGAGGATTAGAAGACGACGACCCCCGGCAAGACCCTTGCCGGGGACGACGGCATGCCACGGCAAGACCCTTGCCGGGGACGACGGCGTGCCATGACAAGACCCTTGTCGGGCCACCCGGCAAGGCCACCACCAGGCCCGCCGGCGACCAAGCTTCCACCGCCGTTCGCATACAGCTGCCAGTCCAACCAGCTGGGCAGGCACCTGCATGGCGACATGCAGCTCCCAGGCCAACCCATCAAGTGCCTGCGCGGCGACATGCAGATCCTCGCGATGGCTCCCCCACCACGCCACCTCAGCTGCCAGCCTGCCTACATGGCGCCGCACGCATCACTGGCCTGGGCGCTTGTCGAAGCAAGGAAGAGCGGCGACGGACGGGACGAGCCCCGCCCTCGTCCCCGATAAAGCAAAGGGACACCTGTGCGATGCATTAAATGCAAAGGGACACCTGCGCGATGCATTAAATGCGTCTTGTCCTGTAATATGAAGGATAACCTCGCAACACTGTTGCCTTTCCACCTCCTGTGTGCCACTGTGGCAACCCCTTTTTCTATAAAAGGTGGCCCAAGGCGACGAGGAGGGGGATTCGTCTTTTTGGAGCTCGTTACACTCCATAGCTAGTTCAAGAACTCAGAATACATCCACCAAAGCAGGACTAGGGTTTTACGCATCCTCGCGGCCCGAACCTAGATAAACGAACCGCGTGCTCTCTGTTAGATCCGCTCTTCTCTCAACCCTGCGCCCCGCAACCACAGTAGGGATTCTTGTGATCCCATAGGTGTCGTTTCCCACCGACATCTTTGGCACGCCAGGTAGGGGGCGCGTTTGAGAGAATCCGGTCTGGTAGTTAGCCTAGCTGTTCTTCGTCGCCATGGCCCCTAAGAAGAAGACGTCCACGGTGATCGGCTCGTTGGGGGACGAACGGCCCGTACCGGTGCGGACGAGCAGCGGACCAGTCGCGGACACGACTCGGGCCGCGGCCCGCGAACACCAGCACCACCCAGGTAGTCGGAGCCTGGCGAGCGGCGTCGTTCGTGCACCAGATGATCAACCCCATGCCGCCGGACCCAAAGACGGAGCTGGGCCCCCTGCCGGCGGCGCGGGGCCCTCTGAGGGTGTCGTTGTGCTGACTCCGGGCGGCGCGGCGACCTCCATGGTGTGCGCGCCGAACAGCGTCACCACGTTGGTGACCCTGGGCACCGCCGTGGGAAAAGCCCTGTGCGTCGTCAGCAAGACGAAGGAGTTCAACACGCTCGCTGAAGCACTGCTGAAAATGGCACGCAGCCACTGGGTCGTGACAGAGCTCCTTCTAACATAGTTAGAAGTCGAAGCGCGCCGCGATCCACTCAGCTGTCACCGCCACCCACGCCAGTGGAAGCCTTGGCGTGCGCACAACTGCTCCTCGACTTCCCTCCT
>NW_021286480.1:0-3577 GCF_002162155.2 Triticum dicoccoides
GAGGAATCCTACTTGGGGTCCTCCCAATTCGGCCTCCCCTTTCCTATTCCTATTCGGAGTAGGAAGGGAAGAGGGGGAAGGGGGAATCCTATTCCCTTTTTTCCTTTCCTTCTTCCCCTTTCCTTCTCCAATTTGGCCAGCCCATATGGGGGGGGGGGGCACACCAGCCCCTTTGTGGCTGGTGTGTTTCCCCTCTTGGCCCATTAGGCCCATATAGCTTGCCGGGGGTTGCCCGGAACCCCTTTCGATGACCCGATATGTACCCGATACCCCCAGAATGTTGGGGAACGCAGTATTTAAAAAAATTTCCTACGCACACGCAAGATCTATCATGGTGATGCATAGCAACGAGAGGGGAGAGTGTAGTCCACGTACCCTCATAGACCGTAACCGGAAGCGTTATGACAACGCGGTTGATGTAGTCGTACGTCTTCACGATCCGACCGATCCTAGTACCGAAAGTACGGCACCTCCGCGATCTGCACACGTTCGGCTCGGTGACGTCCCACGAACTCTCGATCCAGCTGAGTGTCGAGGGAGAGCTTCGTCAGCACGACGGCGTGATGATGGTGATGATGAAGCTACCGGCGCAGGGCTTCGCCTAAGCATTGCAACGATATGATCGAGGTGGATTATGGTGGAGGGGGGCACCGCACACGGCTAAGAGATCAATGATCAACTTGTGTGTCTATGGGGTGACCCCCTCCCACGTATATAAAGGAGTGGAGGAGGGGGAGGGCCGACCCTCTATGGCGCGCCCTAGAGGAGTCCTACTCCCACCGGGAGTAGGATTCCCCCTTTCCCTAGTTGTATTAGGAGAGAAGGACGAGGGAGAGAGGGAGGAAGGAAAGGGGGCGCCGCCCCCTGTCGGTATCAAAACCGGCGGATCTCGGGTAGGGGGTCCCGAACTGTGCGTCTAAGGTCGATGGTAACAGGAGACGAGGGACACAATGTTTACCTAGGTTCGGGCCCTCTCTATGGAGGTAATACCCTACTTCCTGCTTGATTGATCTTGATGAATATGAGTATTACAAGAGTTGATCTACCACGAGATTGTAATGGCTAAAACCCTAAAAGTCTAGCCTGTATGACTGTATATGTTTCCAGACTAAGCCCTCCGGTTTATATAGACACCAGAGGGGACTAGGGTTGTACAAAGTCGGTTACAGAGAAAGGAATCTTCATATGTGGTCGCCAACCTTGCCTTCCACGCCAAGGAGAGTCCTATCCGGACACGGGAGAGAGTCTTTGGTCTTGTATCCTCACAGCCAATTAGTTCGACCCATGTCCAACAGGCCGGACGCCCGAGGACCCCTTAGTCCAGGACTCCCTCAGCCCCTGAACCAGGCTTCAATGACGAGGTGTCCGGCGCGCAGATTGTCTTCGGCATTGCAAGGCGGGTTCTCCTTTCTGAATACTCCAAGATAGTCTTCGGACGCAACGAACGTGTCCGGATCTGCAACACAAGTACCACACTCACAGCTGTAGAGAGTATAATATTTCACGAGTCCCATCCGCTGACAACTTTTCGCAAGATGACATCACGCCTGCCCGGTCATTATTTCAAACAATTTTCGTCTGCCGTTCCGCGTTTCGAGATGTGGTTTCCATTGGCACGTGTTGTCAAAGCAGAGATCGTGTCCCCTTATTGCGAGATTCTTATCAATACGGGCGTGGGTAACCTAACCATGCCGTTTACACACCCCTTGGGAATAGGCGAGTTTTAAGGCGAGTGGGGAGGCGTTCGATATTCACTGCCTTTATAAGGGGATAAGGATCTTGTCGGTGTACAAAACTAGGGGCACATTTTTTGTACCCCTTTACCTTGTGCACGGGCAGTCAGAGCCGCGCCCGCGACCACACCAAGCAGAGCGAGGGAGGTGAGCCAAGGTAAGACCGAAGCCCAAGATGGCCAGAGCAACGCCAAGGCCAAGGCCACAAAGAGCAAAGGGACGAAGCAGGTTCCCCCGGCAGGAGACCCTTGCCGGGGGCAGCCTCGGCAGCCCCGGCAAGACCCTTGCCGGGGCAACTCACCCCACACCAGCGGAGTGAGCCACCCTTGAGCCCACGATCCCCAACACCGTCATCCGCGTGGAGCCAGGGCTCGGGAAGGCACCTCCAAGGTGGCATGCAGATCTTTGTGAAGACATATCCAAGGATAGACGAGGATTAGAAGACGACGACCCCCGGCAAGACCCTTGCCGGGGACGACGGCATGCCACGGCAAGACCCTTGCCGGGGACGACGGCGTGCCATGACAAGACCCTTGTCGGGCCACCCGGCAAGGCCACCACCAGGCCCGCCGGCGACCAAGCTTCCACCGCCGTTCGCATACAGCTGCCAGTCCAACCAGCTGGGCAGGCACCTGCATGGCGACATGCAGCTCCCAGGCCAACCCATCAAGTGCCTGCGCGGCGACATGCAGATCCTCGCGATGGCTCCCCCACCACGCCACCTCAGCTGCCAGCCTGCCTACATGGCGCCGCACGCATCACTGGCCTGGGCGCTTGTCGAAGCAAGGAAGAGCGGCGACGGACGGGACGAGCCCCGCCCTCGTCCCCGATAAAGCAAAGGGACACCTGTGCGATGCATTAAATGCAAAGGGACACCTGCGCGATGCATTAAATGCGTCTTGTCCTGTAATATGAAGGATAACCTCGCAACACTGTTGCCTTTCCACCTCCTGTGTGCCACTGTGGCAACCCCTTTTTCTATAAAAGGTGGCCCAAGGCGACGAGGAGGGGGATTCGTCTTTTTGGAGCTCGTTACACTCCATAGCTAGTTCAAGAACTCAGAATACATCCACCAAAGCAGGACTAGGGTTTTACGCATCCTCGCGGCCCGAACCTAGATAAACGAACCGCGTGCTCTCTGTTAGATCCGCTCTTCTCTCAACCCTGCGCCCCGCAACCACAGTAGGGATTCTTGTGATCCCATAGGTGTCGTTTCCCACCGACATCTTTGGCACGCCAGGTAGGGGGCGCGTTTGAGAGAATCCGGTCTGGTAGTTAGCCTAGCTGTTCTTCGTCGCCATGGCCCCTAAGAAGAAGACGTCCACGGTGATCGGCTCGTTGGGGGACGAACGGCCCGTACCGGTGCGGACGAGCAGCGGACCAGTCGCGGACACGACTCGGGCCGCGGCCCGCGAACACCAGCACCACCCAGGTAGTCGGAGCCTGGCGAGCGGCGTCGTTCGTGCACCAGATGATCAACCCCATGCCGCCGGACCCAAAGACGGAGCTGGGCCCCCTGCCGGCGGCGCGGGGCCCTCTGAGGGTGTCGTTGTGCTGACTCCGGGCGGCGCGGCGACCTCCATGGTGTGCGCGCCGAACAGCGTCACCACGTTGGTGACCCTGGGCACCGCCGTGGGAAAAGCCCTGTGCGTCGTCAGCAAGACGAAGGAGTTCAACACGCTCGCTGAAGCACTGCTGAAAATGGCACGCAGCCACTGGGTCGTGACAGAGCTCCTTCTAACATAGTTAGAAGTCGAAGCGCGCCGCGATCCACTCAGCTGTCACCGCCACCCACGCCAGTGGAAGCCTTGGCGTGCGCACAACTGCTCCTCGACTTCCCTCCT
>NW_021286481.1:0-2230 GCF_002162155.2 Triticum dicoccoides
CGCCCTACTCAATGCATAAAATGAACCAACACTCTCAAAGTATCCATGGGTCTAGACCTATGGTGCTTTAACATGATGGAGTAGTGACTATGCACTTAAAGTTCAAGTCTTTCTATGTCATGTCATGTCTACTCAGACATTGTGGCATTAGCCACCACTTGTAGTCTAGGGCTATGATTGAGTAAGGTAGGATCTGAGTTACTACATAAACAAGTTTTACTGTGAGAAAATGCCTTTTCTCCTCATCATGATCAGCGCCTGCATTCTTGCCTCCTGTCCAAACTTCTGGCGTCGGACGTCCGTAGGTTCCGGACGTCCGTCTGGTATTTCACTGCCGGACGTCCGTAAGCTTCCGGACGTCCGTATATTCTGCTCTGATTACATTCGTCCGGTCGTCCGGCCTCTTCGGACGTCCGTAAAATCCACTCTGGTTCCCTTATGTTGGCCTAGACAATGAAGCTCCGGACGTCCGGAAGACTCCGCACGTCCGTAAAAACCTTTCTGTTACAATCTGCCTGGTCGTCCGAAGTTGTCGGACATCCGTCGAATCAACTCTGTTATCCTCTATTTGCTGATGGTCCAGGCTCCGGTCGTCCGGCCTTTCCCGGACGTCCGGACGCATATATGCCTCCGGTCGTCCGTAGGCTCCGGGCGTCCGTACGTTTTTACTGGGGTCTATATATACCGCACCGTAGGTTTTGGTAAACCAACCCCATCCTCTCCACTTGGTTCGCCACCGCCGCCGCTCCTGTCGAGCGTCCACTCCCCGCAGCCGCCGCCGCTAGTTTTCCTTCTCACGCTACCCATCCTCCTTCCAGTGATGCCCCCTTTGGGCGCATTGCTCGTTTTCTTGGGAAGGCTCATTCAGCCATGATGAAGATGTTCACCTACCATTGCTCCCAACACCACGATGTGGTCACTCGCATGGTCACTTCCAAGAACGCTCTGAAGGCTCGTCTGAGAGACTCAGGCGTATATGATGTGAGTGACGATGAGCGTCTTCCTGCTGATCCCCCTTCTGATTTTGGTTTTCCCTCCGGTCCTGAGTGGGCTGATTTCTTCGACGAGGCTGGTGGCAGTGGTGTTCATGATGATGATGATGAGGATGATCTTTAATACTGTCATGTCATTCCCCCTAGTTCTTTTCTTTGGATACTTGATGCCAAAGGGGGAGTAGGCTCCATATGCATTACTCTAGCTCATTATGTAATCGAACCTATGTTATGAGTAGTTTGTTGAACTATGTTATGAGTTGTTGAACTATGTTATGAGCTATGTTATAAGTTTGTTGGTTATGAGTTTGTTGAATCTGAGATTTGGTGAATCTATATGAAGTGTAACTCTTGATTATCGTGGCATCAGTTTGAGGGGGAGCCCTCATCATTTTTGTTTTTAGTAGTATCTGTGGTATCACTTTGAGGGGGAGCTCGCTCGCTACTTATTCTTATTATGGTTATTGAGCTCCACAACAAATACTTCTGATTACTATTATGAGTATGCATATGAGTTGTCATCAACTACCAAAAATGGGGAGATTGAAAGTGCAATCATGCCCTTAATCATATTTTGATGTTGATGACAACACATATGCTCGGGACTAATCATGTTTATCAAGTATATCTCAGGATTATGTTCCAAAGACCGTCTGCATGGATCATGACTAGGGACACAAGCATATAACTCAGGAATGGAGATACAAGATGTTGACTTCATTTATGGTTTGTTCTTGAGTATAGGGATCCCGCACTATTAAGAGGGGATCGATGGATCTGTGAAAAACTTGCTCAAAAGTTGCTATCTATATACCTTGCCTTCGGACGTCCGGTGTTCTACGGACGTCCGGTCCTTCCTGATTGCCCGGACGTCCGGACACTTCTGGACGTCCGACACTCCCACAACAGAAACATTTTTACGGATGTCCGGAACCCTCTGGACGTCCGACACTTTCACATTAGAAGCATTCTTACGGATGTCCGGCCCCGCTCGGACGTCCGTATCCTGTACACTGGATTGTGTGTCACGCTTTTCACAGCGGTCGGTCGTTCGATGACTGTCGGACGTCCGGACCCGTTTGGGTCTCCGGTCATCCGACGTTCTCCGGACGTCCGGCCATCCTGTACCCCCAAACGGCCACTTTTTCTCACCACCTATATATACTCCCTTCCCTTCCATGGGAGAGGGTTGACCATTCACTTTGAGCCTCACAAGAACACTCCTCACTCTCTCTCTC
>NW_021286482.1:0-1254 GCF_002162155.2 Triticum dicoccoides
GATGCATGATCATGACATGGCAAAATGAATGTGTGTTGGGCTAATGCAACTAAAACCAGATTAAATGGAGTTGGTTTGAATCCAAGATTCAAATTCAAACTCCATATGTGGATATTTAAATGCCCTTTATATGATTTGTGCTAAACAGCAGCTATAAGTTGTTCTAACATGCATGAAAATGGTACAGATGGATTCCTTGAATTTTTCTGATAATTTTTCATATATAAATTATTTAATTTGGAGTTACGGTTAATTTTCTATGATTTATAGAAGTTTATATAATTTTCTGGAATTTCCTGAATTATAAAAAATCCAGAAAATGGTTTATTGCGTCAGCCCCACGTCACAGTGACGTCAGCAGGGTCAACGGGCTGGTCCAGGTCAAACCTGACGTGTGGGGGCCACACGTCAGTGACACAGGAGCTAATCCCGGTCAAACACAGCGCTGACTGGGGTTTGACCAGGGGTGGGGCCCGCTGTCAGTGGCCTAGGGGGTTAGTTAGTGGGGTCATTAGCACTAATGACGACGCCACGTCAGATGCGCCGGCGATGAGTCGCCGGTGACCACAGAACACGGTGGGGCACGCCGGACTTGCGCTAGAGGCGTCAGTTTGGCGCGCTGAGGGCACCAGGGGATGGCCCTTGCTCCCGCGCATCCAGAGGACCGAGTGGGAGGTCGTGGGGTCGACGGAGCTCGTCGGAACGGAGCTCGCGGCGGCGGCCGGAGTTCGGGCGAGACGCGAGCGAGAGCTAGGGGGCACGGGAAGGCGAGCTGGGGCGTGCTACGAGCTTGTGAAGACGGTCTGAGCACGATGGTGCACTCAGGTGGGAGCTCCAGTGGCTCTGGCCACGATGGCGACGAGGCACGGCGGCGGCGAGCTTCGGCCGTGGTGGAAGAAGGGGGCTAGGGGACGAAGTCAGGTGCGGGGATTGAGGGGAAGAGAAGAGGAACTCACGGGGAGTCGGACGAGACGCTAAGTGGGCTCGGGGACGTCCTGTCGGCGGCGAATCGAACGGCGGCGAGTTCCGGTGGCCGAGGAGGGGAACGGCGACGTGGGCGGCGATGCAGGGCTCCCGGCGTCACGTGAGTTGGTGGAGACGAAGAAGAAAGTGCGGCGGTTCTTCTGGAGGCATCGGCGAGGCGAGGGGTGGCCGGTGGCCGCGGCGAACAGCGTCGGAGGCGACGGCTGCGCTCGGCACGAGAGGGAGAGAGAAACAGAGGAGGATAGGGACGGAGGGAAAGAGCGAGGAGAG
>NW_021286483.1:0-1611 GCF_002162155.2 Triticum dicoccoides
CAAGAGTTGATATGATTGTTCCTTCAACTACTAGGCATACTATGACAACCACATCCGTTGTTGTCAGGACTACATCACCTCCACCATGTGACACATTGCCCCCGAGAGTGGCTACATCATCTGAGTTGATCATAAGAGGTAATGACAAAGGTACTGATCTTCCATCTCTACATAAGAATGATGAATGCCTTGTCAATTTGAATGCACCATCTGATGAGCTACCCACTACTTTGATCACACCACCTATTTTAGAGGACTACGTTGATAATTTGACTTTGCCATGTGATCAAACAACTGAAATACCAACAATTTTGAGTGCACCCATTGAATTAACTATTGATGCAAAAGAACCAATGTTTAATCATTTTGATATGACCTCTAATCTTGGTGATGATTTTGTGTTAAATGACTTATTGCATGTTTGCTTATTTAAGCATGTTGTAGCATGTAAATTTGATGCAAGTAAGGTTTATTCACCAATGTTGGGATGGTTTAATGATGAACATTGTCAATCTTTTGAAATGAATAAGTGCTTCACTTATATGTGCAAACTGAGTTGCAATATTTTCATGCCTTCTACTTCTTGTGCTAATTTTTTGGCTTTAGATTTTATGAACTATGCAAGTTACTCATCTATTCATGTGTTATATATGCAAAAATCAAGAGAAGTAAAAATGGATGACATATACATATACAACATGTACACCTTGTCTCTTTTGTTAGCCACATTTCAGATTAAGCAACGCCGAGGACGACTTTATTTTCAAGAAGGGGAGGATGATGAGGACATGACTACCTTGGATATGACCAAAAATATTGCATATATGCATATTTGTCAGGTGATTTCTAGTGCAAACTATTCAATAATCTATTTATATTATCCAGAACAAAAATACTTCACACACTTTTGTGTTTTGTCTAATTGCAGGTGTTTGGGACATTTGTACAATCCACATATGAAGATAAGGAAGAAAGAGATGTTTATTTGCTGTTCAAAAAGTTCGCTCACGTCACTTTTGGCCCAAGAGAAGATAGAGTCCAAGTCTCTCACGTTCTGGATTCAGATTCGGACTGCACAGACATACCTGACTCAAAACGCACACAAGTTTTTCATACGGACTCCGAATTGGGTGATTTTTTTTGTTGGAAACTAGATTTCATGCACTTTCCAACCCAATTGGAATCACCTTCAAATTCGTCCGGAGCGTTGAGTTGTGGATGAAACAATCTGATGCTGCAGCAGAATCCGAGTCAAACTACAAGTTCAAAGGTGTTACATCACCTCCACTTGGGCCCATTGGCCTTGTACGACCTAGATTTAGTTTTAGGCTGCCTTGGGACGTCCTCCCACCTCCTTGGCCGCCACCCCTTGCTCCTATATAAGTAGATCCATCTAGTAGCTTTTTCCTTGGGATTTGTTTAGTTAAAAGTTAGCCATTGCAACTTCGTGTACTTCGTTTGTGTCCAACGACCAGACCAAGACCGCTTACGGATCCCCACCTTTATCAATACTTCATATATACTCGCAATATTCAGATTGCTTTTATCATATTCTTGCTTGTTCTTCGATTGCTTGCAGGAATAGACCTTCGTGGTCAGGTTGATTGTGCT
>NW_021286484.1:0-1104 GCF_002162155.2 Triticum dicoccoides
GCTGCTAACCATGCCAGGATCACAAGCCGACGAGATTGACTGGGAGAATTTATCGAACAAGGAGCTTCATGATAAGTTTCAGCAAATGATGACTGAACAGGTGCAAGATGTGCTGAACAATTTTGAAGAGGCCATGGAGAAGATCACTGGCCTTGAGAAGACGTTCGAAACAAAGCTCGATAACAAGTTTAATGAATTGCTCGCGCGTCTTCCACCACCACCACCCGCTGCACCTAACGCACCTCTCCAACAACAACAACAACGACTACCTCCACGTCGCGAAGCAGACCTCCGCCGAGCAAGCCGTGTTCCTCTTGCGTTTGGCCAAACTGTTGGTGCTGCTGTTGATACTTCTGTGGCTCCTGCTGCTGATGCGGAGGAGGATGATTATGTGGGAGATTATGAGGATGAGGTTTATCAAAATCAACACTACGTGCAGCCACCTGCACCACCACCAGCAGGTCGACCTCAGGTATATATTCGTAATGGTAGGCCTGCACCACCACCTCAGGTACGAGATGATGTCCATATTCCTAAACTGAAATTGAATATTCCACCATTTGAGGGTAGATATGTTCCTGATATATATCTTACTTGGGAGTTAGAAACTGAACAACGATTTACATGTTTACAATATCCTGAGGAGAGACGAGTTGCTGCTGCTGTTTGTGCTTTCACTAGTTTTGCATGTGTGTGGTGGTCTGAACATTGTAGATTATATCCTATTCCAACTACTTGGGCTGCTTTGAAAACTGCTATGCGTACGCGTTGGGTTCCACCATATTATCAACGTGAATTGCTTCAAAAATTGCAGCGTTTAAGACAAGGAAAAAATTCTGTAGAAGAATATTATCAGGAATTACAAACTGGCATGATTAGATGTGGTATTGTTGAGGAGAATGAAGCTATGCTTGCACGTTTTCTGGGTGGATTAAATAGAGAGATTCAGACCATTCTAGACTATAAGGAGTATACTAATATCACTCGTTTATTCCATCTTGCTTGTAAAGCTGAACGTGAAGTGCAGGATCGACAAGCATTGGGGCGAACTAACTTTTCTGCAGGCCGACCTTCATCATGGACACCACGTGCATCTTCTACTTC
>NW_021286485.1:0-1188 GCF_002162155.2 Triticum dicoccoides
GGTTCCATCCATGAGGAGATCCGGCCGGAGTTTCGCTCACAGCCCCAAACGATGTGAACAGGGTTCCCGAGACACCAAACGGGCGCCCGGTACACCGTGCCACGTGCCTACCGCATCACAGCCCACCCCTACGGTCAGCGCTGTCCACGGCCTCCAGCATACTACAAACACCAGAAACTACTTGCAACTCCTGGACAGAGGACAAGGGTGAATAAGAAGTCGAGCGGGGTCATATTTCAGGGCCCAATGTATGGTAGTAGCTGAATCATGGATCACAAACACAGAACTCAGTTCCTGAGGACGGCTTCAATGAGACAACCCACCATGTACTCCTACATGGCCTCTCACCGACACCTTTTACCAAATCGTGTTCACACACTTAGCTCACACACAGTAGGACATGTTCACCCGCCTCTGATTCATCCTGGATGAATCGGACCTGACTCAACTCTAAGCAGTAGCAGGCATGACAAACAAGCATGAATGAGTAGGCACAACAGGGCTCAAACAACTCCTACTCATGCTAGTGGGTTTCATCTATTTACTGTGGCAATGACAGGTCATGCAAAGGATAAAGGGTTCAGCTACCGCAGCAAGTATCAAATAAAGCGTTGTTGTCCTAATGCAGTAACAGAGAGCAGGAGCAAGAGAGTAGGATTGTATCGGAATGAACAAGGGGGTTTTGCTTGCCTGGCACTTCTGAAGATAACATTGAGTCTTCATCAGTGTCAACGATCACATCATCGGTATCACGTCTATCGAGAGGGGACAAATACCGGCAACACAGAAAAACACGATCAATGCAATGCACAATATGATGCATGCTATGACATGGCAATATGAATGTGTTTTGGGCTAATGCGACTAGCAACAGATTAAATGAAGTTGGTTTGAATCCAAGATTCAAATTCAAACTCCATATGGGGTTATTTAAATGTCATTCACTTCATTTGTCCTAAACAGTAGTGATAAGTTGTTCTAACATGCATGAAAGTGGTACAGATGGATTCCTTGAATTTTTCTGATAATTTTTCATATATAAATTATTTAATTTGGAGTTACGGTTAATTTTCTATGATTTTTAGAAGTTTTGGTTATTTTCTGGAATTTCCTATATAAAAATAAATCCAGAAAAGAATTTACTGCGTCAGCACTACGTCAGCATGACGTAAGCGAGTCAACGGGCAG
>NW_021286486.1:0-1529 GCF_002162155.2 Triticum dicoccoides
CCCTGGCCTCCATGCCCGCCCGCGGCGCGCATCGCCACCCTGGCCGCGCCCAGCCCCTCATCGCCGGCCCCCAGGCCACCGGCCTCCGCCTGCTCCGGCGCCCTGCCGGGTCCGCCGCCCCGCGCGCCCCTGGGCGTGCGCCTGCTCGGGCAAGCCCCGCCAGCCTCGCCCCACTGTGCTCGCGGGCTAGTACCCGTTTGCCCGTGCCCGGTAGGCCTTCCCTGGGTCACAGACATGTGGGGCCCAGCCCCCAGAATGTTTTAATAAAAAAAAAGAGGAAAAAATATATATACAGAATTAATTAAATAAACAATAATAATTAAAGTAATTAATTAATTAAGGAATTAATTAAGTTAATTAATTATAATTAAATTAACCTAATCACTAATTAACCTAATTAATAGTTAGTTAATTAAATCAGAGTATGACGAACGGGACCCACCCGTCAGGTTGACCAAGTCAACTGCTGACGTCATGCTGACATCATGATGACGTCAGCAGACACTATTCTGGATAATGTTGATTAAATTAATTAAATAAATCCTAAAAATGATTTAAATCTTTTAAAATTAATAAAATCTTTAGAAAATCATATCTTTTAATCCGCAACTCGGATTAAAATACTTTCTACATGAAAGTTGCTCAGAACGAAGAGACGAATCCGGATACGCGGTCCGTTCGTCCGCCACACCTCCCTAACCTATCGAACTCGCAACTTTCCCCCCCTCCGGCTCCTCTGCCCGAAAACACGGAACCCCGGGAATACTTCCCGGATGCTTCCCCCCTTCACCGGTATCACCTCCTACCGCGTAGAACACGTCTAGCTCTGCCTGTTATCCTGTTATGCACTTGCTTGCTATGTATTTACTGTTTCTCCCCCCTCTTCTCTCCGGTAGACTACGAGACCGACGCTGCTGTTGACCAGTTCGACTACGGAGTTGACGACCCCTCTCTCTTGCCAGAGCAACCAGGCAAGCCCCCCCCTCGATCACCAGATATCGCCTATTCTCCTCTATACTGCTTGCATTAGAGTAGTGTAGCATGTTACTGCTTTCGTTAATCCTATTCTGATGCATAGCCTGACATTGTCGCTACATCTGTTGATACCTTACCTGCAATCCTAAATGCTTAGTATAGGATGCTAGTTTATCATCATTGGCCCTACATTCTTGTCAATCTGCCTTGCTATACTACCGGGCCGTGATCACTTGGGAGGTGATCACGGGTATATACTATACATACATACATACTATACAGATGGTGACTAAAGTCGGGTCAGCTCATTGAGTACCCGCAAGTGGTTCTGACGAGGGGGCTGAAAGGACAGGTGGCTCCATCCCGGTAGAGGTGGGCCTGGGTTCCCGACGACCCTCGACTGTTACTTTGTGGCGGAGCGACAGGGCAGGTTGAGACCACCTAGGAGACAGGTGGGCCTGGCCCTGTTCGGCGTTCGCGGATACTTAACACGCTTAACGAGATCTTGGTATTTGATCTGAGTCGGCTACGAGCCTATACGCACTAACCATCTA
>NW_021286487.1:0-2263 GCF_002162155.2 Triticum dicoccoides
TCCCCCCCAAACCCTCCCATGTCCCGCCCGTCCCACTCCCTCCCCCGTCCATGACCGACGCCCAACCGAATTTCGGCGGGTTGGCCGTCGACCCGCCCGTAATGGCCAAGAAGAAGAAGGGCAAGGCGCCAAGAAAGCCGCTGTCGGAGTGCACGCCGGAGGAGATCGTCAAGTTGGACGCGGAATCGGCGAAGAGGAGGAGCCGGAGGGCGGTCGTCAAGATCAACATCGCCGCGGCCAAGAGAGCCGCCGAGCGCGTTGCGATTGTGGCCGCGCGACACAAGGACGAGGTCGAGGAGAAGGAGGCCATCGTCAGCAAAACGCACGCCCTCCTCATGGCCGGCATTTGTCGCCCGCCCAGTTTCTCTCGAGGGGTCGTCGGTCGCCCGGCCTCCGCACTAGCAGTCGCCAACGTCGCGGACCACGCCCTTGTCGCCCGGCTTTCCTTCGCCAAGGCACGACGCCCAGACCCGTTTCAGGGGGTCGCCGGACGTGAGCGTGATCGCGCCATGCACACCACGCACCTCGGCCGTCATCGACCTCAACGTCACTCCTGGGTCCAGCAGCGGCGGCCGTTCGTCCGTCGAGATGCAAAAAAAGCAAGCACGGCCGCCATTTACCGGCACCATGCCGTCCCCCCGCGTCTTGCTCGACGAAATGCCAACCCCAACGGCACCGGTCAACGACCCCTACTACAACCAGTTCATGGAGGAAGTGATCTACGACGGCGGCCACGTCCCTGTCTACGACCCCGAGGAGACCCAAAGTCAGGATGGCCGCGGCCAGTTCACTGACGATGAAGAGGCCGACGACCGTGCTGACTACGATCATGGTGACTCGTGGCATGAAGACAATGACATCTATGTCGAAGGTGAAGGTGAAGAAGAAGAAAGTAATGATGTTGACATTAGTGGCGCCATTGTTCATCGACGAGCTGACACAAAGAGCGGAAGCACAAAAAAAGAGGAAGAGCATTCGCACAGGTTCATACACACAAGATGAGGACAAGTTGATTTGCCAAGCTTGGATGGAGATTAGCCAAGATCCAAGGACCGGCACGCAACAAAAGGGCATTGTTTTTGGACGAGAGTACACAAAACATTCCATGAAAGGAAGATGTTTGAGCCCTACCAATTTGAAAGCAACTGTGGCGTCGGGTCGATTCAAAAGAGATGGTTGTTCATCCAACAAGAGTGCAACAAGTATCAAGCCGCATTTGAGAGCGTTCAAGCATGGCCCGTGAGTGGTACCTGCGTTGGAGACATGGTATGTTCTCATTCTTTGCCCTTTCGTTGCTACGGCCATGAAACTTCGGCCTTGTACATGTTTGCATGGTCACTTGTTGTTCATCATATGGTGTAGGCATTTCAATCTTTGGAGGCATTCAAGGCCCGGCACAATGACAAGCCGTTTACTCTTACGCATTGTTGGACTATGATCAACAATTGCCCTAAGTTCAAGGACCAATACCGTGAACTCCAAAGGAAGAGAGGCCTGAAGACGGCCAAGTTCGCCGGAGGTGGAGATGGCGAGGCGTTGAAGAGGCCGAGGGGCAAGACCAACTCCAAGGTTGATGACATTCGTGATGCCTCATCCATGGCATTGCATGACACTTTGCATGGCATGATGTCGCAAAAGGATGTGAGGGACGAGAAGAAGCGACAAAGCAAGGACGAGCAAATGAAGCAATACCTAGAGCTTCAAACGAAGAAGCTTGAGATGGAGGAGGCGGCCAAGAGAAGGAAGCTTGAAATGGAGGAGGCGGTCCGGCAGAGGCAGCTCGACATGGAGGAGGCGGCCCGGCAAAGGCAGCTCGACATCGAGGCCGAGAACGTCAAGGCCAGGCAAAGGCAGCTCGACATCGAGGCCACCAATGTCGCCACCAAAGCGAAGGAGGTGACCCTCGCGATCATGAGCGTGGACTTATCGAAGATGAGCGAGAAGACGAGGGCATGGTTCGAGACCAGGCAGAAGGAGACGCTCGACGCCGACGGCCTGAACTAGGTCGTTCGATCGGCCGTGGCCGTTCTTTTTTGGAGGCTGGCACGGGTGCCGCCCGCCCGCTGGGCCGCTGGCCGTGTGCCGGCGAGAAAAACATTCATTTTGAAGGCTGGCTGTGTTGCCGGCGAGGACAACCATTCATTTTGGAGGCTGACTGTGTTGCCGGCCACTGGCTTTGTTGCCGGCGTCCGTGCTAAACTGGGACCGTAGGGCTTGGCATTTGAAATGTTTTTCTTTTTCAAAAATGGACGCGGACAGAATG
>NW_021286488.1:0-1308 GCF_002162155.2 Triticum dicoccoides
GTCAGCATAGATAGCCTGGAGATACCCTTGTGCTCCCGGAAGTGATCCTGGCATATACCGAAAATCAGAGTCCCGAAATATACCAGATCTGACTCGCATAATGGTCATCATAGAGTAGGCGGCGTCCTGCACAGCCATCTCAATAGTAACCCCGAGTCCATAGGAGCAGTGAAGAGGCTCGGTGGATCCAGGATAAGATGGAAATATCCTGACAGTGCAGAGATACTGGCTTTGATTAAAGTCTCGGAATTGCTCTTCGACCGTGTACTCAGGATACCAGCGGTATCCAGCCTCAGTCATTACCCTGACCAACTTAGCAGTATGGCCGGGTACATCTAGGCATCGAGTCAGGCGAACCACTTGATTAAGGTCGCGAGTGGCCATCTGAAAGCACAATCATAATGCAAAGGCATTAGAATTTCTAGCAAAATTTCGGCAGCATGACAGCTGTAAATGCTCAAGAAGGATTTTGAGACATTTGACAAAGAATTTCATACACACTCAACATCATCATATCAAAGTTCTGGATCCATTCTAACAACATAATGTGGTAGTAGAACTGAACTAGGCTTGTATCCATCAAACTTATAAGGTACTACTGATTAGTAACTCGTGATCCTGATAGAGAGAACATATCCTAATTCCTTAACCCCCGGTGGAAGAATGGACTGACTCAGATCAGAAGTCATAAGGTATAAGGAGTAAAAAGAGCCTTACGTTCCAACCCACAAACAATTCCCCTACATATAACTAAAGAATTTCTAGACTCAACATCGACCAGTTTGGCTTTGAGAACCTACAGGCAGTCCGGCTCTGATGCCAACGCTGTCAGGACCCCGACTCGATGTTACATCGATCTAGCTGGTAACACCTCATATCACTTTGCGGCCTCACGCACGGTATCCCCACGGGTGTCGTCTTACCTTTTCCCGGGACCGTTTGCGCCTTTTGGCTCACGTATATGATAGTGTCGCTAGCATCCATATGATAAAGAGCCCGGGCTGACATGACTAGTCGTAAACCCAAAGTGGCACAGACTTACAGGGACAGGCATCCATGACCCAGCTTCGAACGTGTCGGTCATCAGCAAGTGGGTCCGGGCTGTAGCACTGGGCTAGCAGGACTCCGGTAAACCGGGCTGTAGCGGGCTAACAGGACTCCGGTACTCAAAGCGTGACATTTCCCCGAAGGGACAGACACAGGAACGAAGAAGGACACATGCCGGCCAGCCTAAGTGTTCTAGAGCAGTAGCAAGCTACCATGGCTCAGCGGTAACACTAGGAGACATTTCCCGGTAAGAGAGGCTAC
>NW_021286489.1:0-1422 GCF_002162155.2 Triticum dicoccoides
CGCGTTCGAATGCAACAAACCACGGCCGAAACGATGCCATGTGGCTCGTTTCCGAGCCCTCCGCCGCGTCTGGACTCGCCGGCGGCTAAACGCCGGCGACCGCTGACCCGATGACCGGCGTGGGTTGACCCCACTGCCCGGTTTGACCCCCCCTCTCTCTCACTGACCTGCGGGCCCGCCCGGCTAATTAGGCTAGGATTAGTGTTAACTAAATATTAGTTAGTTTAATAGACACTGACAATGGGCCCCAGGCCACTAACTAAATTAGATTAGTTAGGTTAGTCACTGACGGATGGGACCCACTGGCCAGGTTTGACCTGGACCAGCCACGTTGACCTGCTGACGTCACTAATACGTCATGCTGACGCAGTATTTGTTTCTGGAATTAAAATAAATCAAAAATGATTTATAAATTTCAGAAAATAGCTAAAACTTCAATAAATCATAGAAAATTAACCGTAACTCCAAATTAAATAATTTATATATGAAAAATTATCAGAAAAATTCAAGGAATCCATCTGTACCATTTTCATGCATGTTAGAACAACTTATAGCTGCTGTTTAGCACAAATCATATAAAGGGCATTTAAATATCCACATATGGAGTTTGAATTTGAATCTTGGATACAAACCAACTTCATTTAATCTGGTTTTAGTTGCATTAGCCCAAAACACATTCATTTTGCCATGTCATGATCATGCATCATATTGTGCATTGCACTGATCGTGTTTTTCTGTATTTGCCGGTAATTGTGCCCTCTCGATAGACGTGTACCGATGATGTGATCGTTGACACTGATGAAGACTCAATGTTATCTTCAGAAGTGCCAGGCAAGCAAAACCCCCTTGTTCATTCCGATAAAATCCCACTCTCTCGCTCCTGCTCTCTTTTACTGCATTAGGACAACATCGATTCATCTGTTACTTGCTGCGGTAGCTGAACCCCTTTATCCTTTGCATGACCTGTCATTCCACAGTAAATAGATGAAACCCACTAGCATGAGTAGGGGTTGTTTGAGCCCTGTTGTGCCTACTCATTCATGTTTGTTTGTCATGCCTGCTACTGCTTAGAGTTGAGTCAGGTCTGATTCATCGGGGATGAATCAGAGGTGTGTGAACATGTCCTACTGTGTGTGAGCTAAGTGTGTGAACACGATTTGGTAAAGGTAGCGGTGAGAGGCCATGTAGGAGTACATGGTGGGTTGTCTCATTGCAGCCGTCCTCAGGAACTGAGTTCTGTGTTTGTGATCCATGATTCAGCTACTACCACGCATTGGGCCCGAAACCAATGGACCCTCTCGGCTTCTTAATCACCCTTGTCCTCTGTCCAGGAGTTGCAAGTAGTTTCTGGTGTTTGTAGTATGCTGGAGGCCGTGGACAGCGCTGACCGTAGGGGTGGGCTGTGATGCGGTAGGCACGTGG
>NW_021286490.1:0-2506 GCF_002162155.2 Triticum dicoccoides
CTTACTCACGAAGAACTAGGGCATTTGAGGAAGCCCATCGTAGGAATATACAAGCCAAGTTCTATAATGAAAAATTCCCCACTAGTATGAAAAAGACAACTTATGAGACTCACTATATGAAAAACATGGTGCTACTTTGAAGCACAATATATGAGACTCACTACATGAAGAACAAGGTGCTACTTTGAAGCACAAGTGTGGAAAAAGAGATGGTAACATTGCCCTTTTTATTTTCTTTCTTTCTTTTTTTGGGCCTTTCTTTTTTTTCTTTTGGCCTTTCTTTTTTTAATTGGGCAATGCTCTAATAATGATGATCATCACACTTCTATTGATTACAACATAAGGATTACAACTCGAAACTAGAACAAAATATGACTCTATATGAATGCCTCCGACGGTGTACCGGGATGGTGCAATGAATCAAGAGTGACATGTATGAAAAATAATGCATGGTGGCTTTGCCACAAATACGATGTCAACTACATGATCATGCAATGGCAATATGACAAAGGTAAAGTATGTCATGATGATGATCGGAACGGTGGAAAGTTGCATGGCAATATATCTTGGAATGGCTATGGAAATGCCATAATAGGTAGGTATGGTGACTGTTTTCAGGAAGATATAAGGAGGTTTATGTGTGATAGAGCGTATCGTATCACGGGGTTTGGATGCTAATAACCCACAAGTATAGGGGATCGCAACAGTTTTGAGGGTAGAGTATTCAACCCAAAAATATTGATTCGACACAAGGGGAGCCAAAGAATATTCTCAAGTATTAGCAGCTGAGTTGTCAATTCAACCACACCTGGAAACTTAGTATCTGCAGCAAAGTGTTTAGTAACACAGTAATATGATAGTGGTGGTAATGGTAACAAAAGGAAAGACAGCAAAAGTAAATATTTTTGGTATTTTGTAGTGATTGTAACAGTAACAGCGGAAAATTAAATAAGCGAAGACTAGTATATGGAAAGCTTGTAGGCACCGGATCAGTAATGGATAATTATGCCGGATGCGGTTCGTCATGTAATAGTCATAACATAGGGTGACACAGAACTAGCTCCAATTCATCAATGTAATGTAGGCATGTATTCCGAATATAGTCATACGTGCTTATGGAAAAGAACTTGCATGACATCTTTTGTCCTACCCTCCCGTGGCAGCGGGGTCCTATTGGAAACTAAGGGATATTAAGGCCTCCTTTTAATAGAGAACTGAAACAAAGCATTAACACATAGTGAATACATGAACTCCTCAAACTATGGTCATCACCGTGAGTGGTCCCGATTATTGTCACTTCGGGGTTGCCGGATCATAACACATAGTAGGTGACTATAGACTTGCAAGATGGGATCTAGAACACACATATATTCATGAAAACATAAGAGGTTCAGATCTGAAATCATGGCACTCGGGCCCTAGTGACAAGCATTAAGCATAGCAAAGTCATAGCAACATCAATTTCAGAACATAGTGGATACTAGGGATCAAACCCTAACAAAACTAACTCGATTACATGATAAATCTCATCCAACCCATCACCGTCCAGCAAGCCTACGATGGAATTACTCACGCACGGCGGTGAGCATCATGAAATTGGTGATGGAGGATGGTTGATGATGACGACGGCGACGAATCCCCCTCTCTGGAGCCCCGAACGGACTCTAGATCAACCCTCCCAAGAGAGATAAGGGCTTGGCGGCGGCTCCATATCGTAAAACGCGATGGCTCTGATTTTTTTCTCCCAGAAAGCCAATATATGGAGTTGGAGTTGGCGTCGGAAGGTTTCCAGGGGGCCCACGAGGTAGGGGGACGCTCCCTAGAGGGGGGCACCCTCGTGGATAGGGTGTGGCCCCCTGGTCTTCATCTTTGACAAGGATTTTTTTTTAGTTTTTATAAGACATCCCGTGGAGTTTCAGGTCATTCCGAGAACTTTTGTTTTCTCCACATAAAACAACATCATGGCAATTCTGCTGAAAACAGCGTCAGTCCGGGTTAGTTCCATTCAAATCATACAAGTTGGAGTCCAAAACAAGGGCAAAAGTGTTTGGAAAAGTAGATACGACGGAGACGTATCAACTCCCCCAAGCTTAAACCCTTGCTTGTCCTCAAGCAATTCAGTTGACAAAATGAAAGAGAAAAAGAAAAACTTTTACAAACTCAGTTTGCTCTTGTTGTTGTAACTATGTCAAGCCAGCATTCAGGTTTTCAGCAAAGATCATAACTAACCACATTTGCAATAGCTCCTAGGTCTCATGTTTACTCATATCAATAACATAATCAGCTAGCGAGCCATAATAATAAATCTCGGATGACAACACTTTCTCAAAATAATCATAATATGATATAACAAGATGGTATCTCGCTAGCCCTTTCTGAGACCGCAAAACATAAATGCAGAGCACCTTCAAAGATCAAGGACTGACTAGACATTGTAATTCATGGTAAAAGAGATCCAATCATAGTCATACCCGATATAAATTAACAGTAATGAATGCAAATGACA
>NW_021286491.1:0-2506 GCF_002162155.2 Triticum dicoccoides
CTTACTCACGAAGAACTAGGGCATTTGAGGAAGCCCATCGTAGGAATATACAAGCCAAGTTCTATAATGAAAAATTCCCCACTAGTATGAAAAAGACAACTTATGAGACTCACTATATGAAAAACATGGTGCTACTTTGAAGCACAATATATGAGACTCACTACATGAAGAACAAGGTGCTACTTTGAAGCACAAGTGTGGAAAAAGAGATGGTAACATTGCCCTTTTTATTTTCTTTCTTTCTTTTTTTGGGCCTTTCTTTTTTTTCTTTTGGCCTTTCTTTTTTTAATTGGGCAATGCTCTAATAATGATGATCATCACACTTCTATTGATTACAACATAAGGATTACAACTCGAAACTAGAACAAAATATGACTCTATATGAATGCCTCCGACGGTGTACCGGGATGGTGCAATGAATCAAGAGTGACATGTATGAAAAATAATGCATGGTGGCTTTGCCACAAATACGATGTCAACTACATGATCATGCAATGGCAATATGACAAAGGTAAAGTATGTCATGATGATGATCGGAACGGTGGAAAGTTGCATGGCAATATATCTTGGAATGGCTATGGAAATGCCATAATAGGTAGGTATGGTGACTGTTTTCAGGAAGATATAAGGAGGTTTATGTGTGATAGAGCGTATCGTATCACGGGGTTTGGATGCTAATAACCCACAAGTATAGGGGATCGCAACAGTTTTGAGGGTAGAGTATTCAACCCAAAAATATTGATTCGACACAAGGGGAGCCAAAGAATATTCTCAAGTATTAGCAGCTGAGTTGTCAATTCAACCACACCTGGAAACTTAGTATCTGCAGCAAAGTGTTTAGTAACACAGTAATATGATAGTGGTGGTAATGGTAACAAAAGGAAAGACAGCAAAAGTAAATATTTTTGGTATTTTGTAGTGATTGTAACAGTAACAGCGGAAAATTAAATAAGCGAAGACTAGTATATGGAAAGCTTGTAGGCACCGGATCAGTAATGGATAATTATGCCGGATGCGGTTCGTCATGTAATAGTCATAACATAGGGTGACACAGAACTAGCTCCAATTCATCAATGTAATGTAGGCATGTATTCCGAATATAGTCATACGTGCTTATGGAAAAGAACTTGCATGACATCTTTTGTCCTACCCTCCCGTGGCAGCGGGGTCCTATTGGAAACTAAGGGATATTAAGGCCTCCTTTTAATAGAGAACTGAAACAAAGCATTAACACATAGTGAATACATGAACTCCTCAAACTATGGTCATCACCGTGAGTGGTCCCGATTATTGTCACTTCGGGGTTGCCGGATCATAACACATAGTAGGTGACTATAGACTTGCAAGATGGGATCTAGAACACACATATATTCATGAAAACATAAGAGGTTCAGATCTGAAATCATGGCACTCGGGCCCTAGTGACAAGCATTAAGCATAGCAAAGTCATAGCAACATCAATTTCAGAACATAGTGGATACTAGGGATCAAACCCTAACAAAACTAACTCGATTACATGATAAATCTCATCCAACCCATCACCGTCCAGCAAGCCTACGATGGAATTACTCACGCACGGCGGTGAGCATCATGAAATTGGTGATGGAGGATGGTTGATGATGACGACGGCGACGAATCCCCCTCTCTGGAGCCCCGAACGGACTCTAGATCAACCCTCCCAAGAGAGATAAGGGCTTGGCGGCGGCTCCGTATCGTAAAACGCGATGGCTCTGATTTTTTTCTCCCAGAAAGCCAATATATGGAGTTGGAGTTGGCGTCGGAAGGTTTCCAGGGGGGCCACGAGGTAGGGGGACGCTCCCTAGAGGGGGGCACCCTCGTGGATAGGGTGTGGCCCCCTGGTCTTCATCTTTGACAAGGATTTTTTTTTAGTTTTTATAAGACATCCCGTGGAGTTTCAGGTCATTCCGAGAACTTTTGTTTTCTCCACATAAAACAACATCATGGCAATTCTGCTGAAAACAGCGTCAGTCCGGGTTAGTTCCATTCAAATCATACAAGTTGGAGTCCAAAACAAGGGCAAAAGTGTTTGGAAAAGTAGATACGACGGAGACGTATCAACTCCCCCAAGCTTAAACCCTTGCTTGTCCTCAAGCAATTCAGTTGACAAAATGAAAGAGAAAAAGAAAAACTTTTACAAACTCAGTTTGCTCTTGTTGTTGTAACTATGTCAAGCCAGCATTCAGGTTTTCAGCAAAGATCATAACTAACCACATTTGCAATAGCTCCTAGGTCTCATGTTTACTCATATCAATAACATAATCAGCTAGCGAGCCATAATAATAAATCTCGGATGACAACACTTTCTCAAAATAATCATAATATGATATAACAAGATGGTATCTCGCTAGCCCTTTCTGAGACCGCAAAACATAAATGCAGAGCACCTTCAAAGATCAAGGACTGACTAGACATTGTAATTCATGGTAAAAGAGATCCAATCATAGTCATACCCGATATAAATTAACAGTAATGAATGCAAATGACA
>NW_021286492.1:0-860 GCF_002162155.2 Triticum dicoccoides
AAACCATGACTATCTGTTGATCACAACGAGCTGGTCAACTAGAGGCTTACCAGGGACATAGTGTGGTCTAAGTATTCACACGTGTATTACGATTTCCGGATAATACAGTTATAGCATGAATAAAAGACAATTATCATGAACAATGAAATATAATAATACTTTTATTATTGCCTCTAGGGCATATTTCCAACAGTCTCCCACTTGCACTAGAGTCACTAATCTAGTTACATTGTGATGAATCGAACACCCATAGAGTTCTGGTGTTGATCATGTTTTGCATGCGAGAGAGGTTTAGTCAGCGGATCTGCGACATTCAGATCCGTGTGCACTTTGCAAATCTCTATGTCTCCATCTTGAACATTTTCACGGATGGAGTTGAAACGACGCTTGATGTGCCTGGTCTTCTTGTGAAACCTGGGCTCCTTTGCGAGGGCAATTGCTCCAGTGTTGTCACAGAAGAGTTTGATCGGCCCCGACGCATTGGGTATGACTCCTAGGTCGGTGATGAACTCCTTCACCCAAATTGCTTCATGTGCTGCCTCCGAGGCTGCCATGTACTCCGCTTCACACGTAGATCCCGCCACGACGCTCTGCTTGCAGCTGCACCAGCTTACTGCTCCACCATTCAACATATACACGTATCCGGTTTGTGACTTAGAGTCATCCAGATCTGAGTCGAAGCTAGCGTTGACGTAACCCTTTACGACGAGCTCTTCGTCTCCTCCATAAACGAGAAACATGTCCTTTGTCCTTTTCAGGTACTTCAGGATATTCTTGACCGCTGTCCAGTGTTCCTTGCCGGGATTACTTTGGTATCTTGCTACCAAACTTACGGCAAGGTTTACATCGGGTCTGGTACA
>NW_021286493.1:0-3063 GCF_002162155.2 Triticum dicoccoides
GATGATCCTCAAATTACGGACCCAATCCGTATAGTTGCTACCATCGTCTTTCAGCTTGGTTTTCTCTAGGAACGCGTTGAAGTTGAGGGCAACATTGGCATGGGCCATTGGATCTACATGACATATTGTAAAGACATTTTAGACTAAGTTCATGATAATTAAGTTCATCTAATCAAATTATCTCAGATAGACATCCCTCTGGTCATCTAAGTGATAAATGATCCGAATCGACTAAGTCGTGTCCGATCATCACGTGAGGCGGACTAGTCATCAACGGTGAACATCTCCATGTTGATCGTATCTACTATACGACTCATGTTCGACCTTTCGGTCTCTCGTGTTCTGAGGCCATGTATTCGAACGTTAGAATCTATCACACCCGATCACCACGTGGTGCTTCAAAACAACGAACCTTCGCAATAGTGCACAGTTAGGGGGAAGATTTTCTTGAAATTTTAGCGAGGGATCATCTTATTTATGCTACCGTCGTTCTAAGCAAATAAGATGTAAACATGACAAACATCACATGCAAATCATAAAGTGACATGATATGGCCAATATCATCTTGTGCCTTTTGATCTCCATCTTCGAGGCGAGGCATGATCACCTTCATCACCGGCATGACACCATGATCTCCATCATCATGACCCCCATCATCGTGTCTTCATGAAGTTGTCTCGCCAACTATTACTTCTACTACTATGGCTAACGGTTAGCAATAAAGTAAAGTAATCACATGTTGTTTTCATTGACACATAGGTCATACAATAATTAAGAAAACTCCTATGGCTCCTACCGGTTGTCATACTCATCGATATGCAAGTCGTGATTCCTATTACAAGAACATGATCAATCTCATACATCACATATATCATTCATCACATCCTTTTGGCCATATCACATCACATAGCATACCCTGCAAAAACAAGTTAGACGTCCTCTAATTGTTGTTTGCATGTTTTACGTGCCTGCTATGGGTTTCTAGCAAGAACGTTTCACTAGTAGAAAAGGGGGAAATTGTCCTGGTTCGTAAGGGCCTTTAGTCCCGGTTCATGAACCGGGACTAATGGTTCGTTACTAATACCTCCCCCCTTTAGTCCCGGTTCAAACACAAACCGGGACAGATGTGCCTCCACGTGGCCGGTGCGCCGAGCCTAGGCAGGGGGGCCTTTGGTCCCGGTTGGTGGCACCAACCGGGACCAAAAGGAGATGTTTTTTTTTTAAAAAAGTGGCTGCTTTAGGGGTTTTGGGGGTAATTTTTAGGTTGTTATTAGCTAGCTAATAGAGAGAAGTGTCCTCTCTTATATCTCCGTCCTTGGTTTACCACTACTGCTATGTTCATTTCACCCGCTGCATGCTCGCATCATACATCATCATATATAATAACAAGTCATACTAATCATGCATCATATGCATCATACAACTTCTACTCGTTATTAATAATAAGTCATACGATCATCACCCTCATAGTCATCGAACCCAACCCTACATATAATTGTTCTTAGAACATGATCATTAGTATCAGGAGGACCTAAACACCCTTAAGGTAAAATAGCATAAAATAATATAGACATTGACTCTCCATTATGAAGAATGGAGATTATCCTGTCTCCAATTTTTGCGCTTCGCTGCCTTTTGCTTCCGAGAAGCTCCTTGCGACGGTCCATATATTTTTTCCATTCTTTGATTGTCATGTCTCCACTTCTTTTAGAAACCCAGTATGGACAATTCAGATTCGTAGGAAGACCTGGTTGTATGTTCAAAACATGAAGGGTACCGTGCGTATACATCAGATGAGGCACACAATCCTTCGGGATTATCTATTGAAAAAATAGTAATAACTTCATAGTTAGCAATGATGTACTAATTTTAGAAGTGTGCAAAAAGATGCACGGATGTCGTAATAGTAAAAACTCTTACCAGGGTATCTCCATGGTAGTTACCGTAGTTCAATACGTGCACTAGTGGCACGTATTTACCATAATGTTGAGGAGTTCGATTGTAGACATTGTAATTCTCAAGATCAGTACAAAATGCGATCAGATGATTTTTCTCCCTGTAAGTTAATTTAGAGCCATCAGTGTAGTGGGTTTTGTCTACCATCTTCCGCACATTCTTTGAAGAATGAAAATAAGCTGTCAATGGAAATAAGATGTCAACTATTTTGAAATAAATAATATAAATTACTTAATAACTATGTTAAGCTCACATGGGGGAATAATTGGAGGTGTATCCACAAGGACCCAAATCGAAGGTCTCTCTTGCTCGATTGTAGGATCACCAAGATCCATGGTGACAAGCATACCCTCATCAAAACCATACATCTTGCAAAGTGCTTCCCAATTTTTGCAACCAAAATGGGTTACACTCTCAGCATTGTACAACTTTACTTGAAAATCCACACCATGATGGGTACTTAGGATAATTTTTTTGGTTTCCATACTTTCATGGTCTTCAAAACCCATCCTCTCCAAGACATAGCGTCTTGCATAGCATGGGATAAGCTAGTCAAATTGGAAAATATGAAAAATACACGTTAAAATAGTTGAAGTCGTGCTTAATTATGAAAAAAACAATTGTCGTCGTTGCGTACCGTACGAACATCGAATGTCTCCTTGAGCTTAATGCTGAAGCGCCGATCTTCGTCCAGCTCAATGAACCTGTCGCACATACCTCGGTCGTCGTGGCACCAGTCGCACTCCCCCAGGCGGTTTTCATCGTCCGAGTACGACATTTTCGGCCTATGTTCATAATTCAAATATTAAACTATATCATTATTATTAATCACGGATTGACTATCGCTGATGTACGTAGCTCCTCCTTTCATTCCCGAGTGCATTATTACACCAAAATGTCTAGCACACTGGAATGAAGGAGAACTTTTCGAATATGAGCATTCAATCAGCAAAATCAGATCATAAAATAAGCAAAACCAAATCATAAAATTAATTAGTATTCAAATTAGCATGCATTCAATAATTATAAGCAAAAGTACATCATCTCTTGGTGTCCGTACATCGTCGAATATTATCACTAATATAGCATCACTAATACAACTAGAAC
>NW_021286493.1:4216-5246 GCF_002162155.2 Triticum dicoccoides
ACGGGGACGACAAGGTGCGGCACGGGGCGGGCGGCGACGGCGTCGGGGCGGTGCGGGCCGGAGCAGCAGTGGATGGAGGCCTCGGGACGGGGCGGGGCGGCGATGGCGCGGGCCAGGGCGGCAGGGGACGGCGGCGTCGGGGCGGGGCGGGGCGGCGACGGCGTCGGGGCGGCAGGGGATGGCGGCGTCGAGGCGGCTCGGGCAGCCTGACGGCGTCGGGATGGATTCGACGCCGTCGGGGGAGAGGAGATCAAAGTGGGGATGCGCGATTGTGAAATTTTCCTAAGTGCTACTTATATAGCAAAGGCTTTGGTTCCGGTTCGTGGCGCAAACCGGGACTAATGCACCCTTTAGTCCCGGTTGGAGCCACCAACCGGGACCAAAGGCCTCTTTTCAGCAGCCCAAAGGGCGGGAGACAAAGACCTTTGGTCCCGGTTGGTGCCACCAACCGGGACTAAAGAGGGGCATTGGTCCCGGTTGGTGCCACCAACCAGTACCAATGGACCCATCTAATTACTTATTTATTTTCTGCAGCTGTTTTTTAGTTGATTCTTTCTGCAGCTGTTTTTTTAGTCCCACCTCGTCAAGCGAGAGGCACTCGCAGTTGTTTATAAGCCCTGAGTGTAGAGATGATGAAGAAGAGGCTCAATGCTCACCAGCACGTTACTTAGTTTCAAGCCTTGAGGAATAGGGTAGACTGCATGGAGCTATGTGCAGTGCAGTTTACACTATTCCGAAAGGCTTGAAGCTAATTAATGAGCATTGCGCCTCTTTTTTATTTTTAATGACTTATTACAACTCAGAAATAAATAGAAAAATATATATATAGCAGAAAAGAAAAAAAACTATATAAAAAACTACTCAGAAATAAATAGAAGAAAAAATAGTTGTGATTAACTTTACTAAAAAAATGAGCATAGATGCTTATTTTTAATGACTTATTACAACTCAGAAAAAATAGAAAAAAATATATATAGCAGAAAAGAAAAAAACTATATAAAAAACTACTCAGAAATAAATAGAAGAAAAA
>NW_021286494.1:0-1403 GCF_002162155.2 Triticum dicoccoides
GAAGATACGATCAACATGAAAATGTTCACCGACGATGATTAGTCCGTCTCACGTGATGATCGGACACGGGCTAGTCGACTCGGATCGTGTAACACTTAGATGACTAAAGGGATGTCTAATCTAAGTGGGAGTTCATAATTTGATTAGAACTTTATTATCATGAACTTAGTCTAAAACCTTTGCAAATATGTCTTGTAGATCAATGGCCAACGCTAATGTCAACATGAACTTCAACGCGTTCCTAGAGAAAACCAAGCTGAAAGATGATGGCAGCAACTATACGGACTGGGTCCGGAACCTGAGGATCATCCTCATAGCTGCCAGGAAACAATATGTCCTAGAAGGACCGCTAGGTGACGCTCCCGTCCCAGAGAACCAAGACATTATGAATGCTTGCAGTCTCGCGCTGATGATTACTCCCTCGTTCAGTGCGGCATGCTTTACAGCTTAGAACCGGGGCTCCAAAAGCGTTTTGAGCATCACGGAGCATATGAGATGTTCGAAGAGCTGAAACTAGTTTTTCAAGCTCATGCCCGGGTCGAGAGATATGATGTCTCCGACAAGTTCTACAGTTGTAAGATGGAGGAAAATAGTTGTGTCAGTGAGCACATCCTGAAGATGTCTGGGTTGCACAACCGTATGACCCAGCTGAACATTAACCTCCCAGATGAGGCGGTCATTGACAGAATCCTCCAGTCGCTCCCACCAAGCTACAAGAGCTTTGTGATGAACTACAACATGCAGGGAATGGAAAAGACCATTCCTGAATTGTTCTCGATGCTGAAGTCAGCAGAGGCTGAAATCAAGAAAGAACATCAAGTGTTGATGGTCAATAAGGCCACTAAGTTCAAGAAGGGCAAGGGTAAGAAGAACTTCAAGAAGGACAGCAAAGATGTTGCCGCGCCTGGTAAGCCAGTTACCAGGGAAGAAGTCGAAGAATGGACCCAAGCCTGAGACTAAGTGCTTTTATTGCAAGGGGAAGGGTCACTGGAAGCGGAACTGCCCCAAATACTTAGCGGATAAGAAGGCCGGCAACACCAAAGGTATATTTGATATACATGTGATTGATGTGTACCTTACCAGTACTCGTAGTAACTCCTGGGTATTTGATACCGGTGCCGTTGCTCATATTTGTAACTCACAGCAGGAGCTGCGGAATAAACGGAGACTGGCGAAGGACGAGGTGACGATGCGCGCCGGGAATGGTTCCAGAGTCGATGTGATCGCCGTCGGCACGCTGCCTCTACATTTACCTACGGGATTAGTTTTGAACCTTAATAATTGTTATTTAGTGCCAAGTTTGAGCATGAACATTGTATCAGGATCTCGTTTAATACGAGATGGCTACTCATTTAAGTCTGAGAATAATGGTTGTTCGATTTATATGAGAGATATGTTTTATG
>NW_021286495.1:0-1281 GCF_002162155.2 Triticum dicoccoides
ACTAGAAATCACCTGACAAATATGCATATATGCAATATTTTTGGTCATATCCAAGGTAGTCATGTCCTCATCATCCTCCCCTTCTTGAAAATAAAGCCGTCCTCGGCGTTGCTTAATCTGAAATGTGGCTAACAAAAGAGACAAGGTGTACATGTTGTATATGTATATGTCATCCATTTTTACTTCCCTTGATTTTTGCATATATGACACATGAATAGATGAGTAACTTGCATAGTTCATAAAATCTAAATCCAAAAAATTAGCACAAGAAGTAGAAGGCATGAAAATATTGCAACTCAGTTTGCACATATAAGTGAAGCTCTTATTCATTTCAAAAGATTGACAATGTTCATCATTAAACCATCCCAACATTGGTGAATAAACCTTACTTGCATCAAATTTACATGCTACAACATGCTTAAATAAGCAAACATGCAATATGTCATTCAACACAGAATCATCACCAAGATTAGACGTCATATCAAAATGATTAAACATTGGTTCTTTTGCATCAATAGTTAATTCAATGGGTGCACTCAAAATTGTTGGTATTTCAGTTGTTTGATCACATGGCAAAGTCAAATTATCAACGTAGTCCTATAAAATAGGTGGTGTGATCAAAGTAGTGGGTAGCTCATCAGATGGTGCATTCAAATTGACAAGGCATTCATCATTCTCATGTAGAGATGGAAGATCAGTACCTTTGTCATTACCTCTTATGATCAACTCAGATGATGTAGCCACTCTCGGGGGCGATGTGTCACATGGTGGAGGTGATGTAGTCCTGACAACAACGGATGCGGTTGTCATAGTATGCCTAGTAGTTGAAGGAACAATCATATCAACTCTTGGAATGTGCACCGTGCGCTTGTTCTCCTCGTGGCCAACACGTCGTTTTATTTCCTGTTCAGCTTTGCAAGCAAGATGAAACAAATGGTCCATAGGATAACACTCTTCATGAATTAGTATCTCCTGAATATCACGGTTTAATCCTCCCCAAAATCTATCCATAAAATCATCTTCACTTTCTTCTAAAGAGGAATGCAACAAGGTAGTTTGTAAATCATCATAATATTTTGTTACAGTTTCACTACCTTGTTTTAAGTGTTGCAACTTCTTAATCATGTCACGAGTATAATAAGCAGGGACGAAAGTATGTCGCATGGCAAGTTTCAAATCATCCCAAGTAGTAGGTATATAATCAGGGTGTAACCGACAATATTCACTCCACCAAACCAAAGCATAACCAGTGAAAGAACCAACCGCAACCTTAACCTTTTT
>NW_021286496.1:0-1164 GCF_002162155.2 Triticum dicoccoides
TGTGCCACTTTGGTCAACCTGTCAGTGATGACCCATATGGCATCATTCCCGTGTCGTGACCGAGGTAGTCCGACAATAAAATCCATCCCTATTTCATCCCATTTCCACTCAGGTATTTTGTTTGGTTGCAGTAGTCCGGCTGGTCTCTGATGTTCAGCTTTTATGCGTTGACATGAGTCGCAACATGCAATGAAGGCGGCTATGTCCCTCTTCATACCGTGCCACCAAAATCTTTCCTGAATATCCTTATACATTTTGGTTCCTCCAGGGTGGATCGAATATGGAGTGGTGTGTGCTTCAGCTAAAATTTGCTGTTTAAGGTCTTCTATGTTTGGCACGCATAGCCTTTCTCCGTACCATAATATTCCTTCATTATCTATGACGAATTTCGAGGCCTTGCCCATATTCAACTTTCTTTTAATTCCTTCAATGCTGGGGTGACTGGGCTGAGCTTCTTTAATTTTCTCCACAAGGTTGGGTTGTATTTCCAAGTTTGATATGGTGCCTTCTGCTACCATTATCAAGTTGAGCTTGGCAAATTCTTGATGGAATTCGGGCCTCAAGCTGTGCAGATAGTTTCCGTCGGAGCTGGGGTTCCGACTCAGGGCATCGGCCACTACATTTGCTTTCCCTGGATGGTAATGGATCCCAACATCATAATCCTTTACCAATTCCAACCAGCATCGTTGCCGTAAATTTAGTTCTGGCTGCGTGAAAATATATTTGAGACTTTTGTGATCCGTATATATTTCACATCGATTCCCAAGTAAGAAATGCCTCCATTCCTTGAGTGCATGAATAACTGCTGCCATTTCTAAGTCATGAGTGGGATAATTTTCCTCATGCTTGCGAAGTTGCCTTGATGCGTAGGCGACAACCTTGCCTTCCTGCATCAACACGCATCCGAGACCTTTTCTGGACGCGTCACAATATACTTCAAAATTCTTGTGTATGTCGGGTACAATTAATACCGGTGCTGTTGTTAATTTCCGCTTTAGCTCTTGGAAACTTTTCTCGCAGGCTTCTGTCCACTCAAACTTCTTATCTTTCTTGAGCAACTGTGTCATAGGCTTGGCTATGGTGGAAAATCCTTCAATAAATCTGCGGTAATATCCTGCCATTCCCAAGAAACTCCGTATGTCCGTTACGCTGGCTGGTGATTTC
>NW_021286497.1:0-1053 GCF_002162155.2 Triticum dicoccoides
CTGGTGTTTGTAGCCTACTGGAGGCCGTGGACAGCGCTGACCGTAGGGGTGGGCTGTGATGCGGTAGGTACGTGGCACGGTGTACCGAATACCCGTTAGGTATCTCGGGAACCCTGTTCACATCGTTCGGGGCCGTATGGGAAACCTCGGCCGGACTCCCTGCGGATGGAACCTGGATAGGCGATAAACCTGGACTGGAGGCTTAGGTGATTAGGTAGGTCGTGGCCGACACCCACGTTGGGCTTCCGCTTGAAGGTTGCCGAGTACATGTCGTGTAAACGACGGTAAGTGGTGAGAGCGTGTATGAAGAAGTACACCCCTGCAGGGTTATCATAATCTATTCGAATAGCCGCGTCCGCGGTAAAGGACTACTTGGTTGCCTATACAGTTCATAGACAAGTAAATGGGAACTACTAAAAGCCTTCAAGATAAGTGTGAGTGCCGAGGATGGCTCTTCCGTAGGAAGACGGAGGTGGATCCTCGGTAGTGTATTGAAGTGGTGAGTAGTGGACTCGTGTGCGCAAAACCATTTCAAGTTGAGGTATCGTAGGATAGACTAGCCAAGAGTCAAAGCTGGCTTGCTGCAATAACTCCACCAACCCTTCCTGATACTAAGCATGTATGTAGGATCTGATGTAAGTCTTGCTGAGTACCTTTGTACTCATGTTGCTATAATCTACATTTTTACAGAAGACGCTGCAACCCCTTCTGATGGGTTCTATGTAGACGTTGACATCAACGAGTAGGCTAAAGACCCAGGTGGTGACCCTGAGCTTGTGAAGGACCACGTAGTATAGCTAGGCTTTCCAAGCCTCTTTTATTTTACTAGTTGTCTGTACTCAGACAATGTACTTCCGCTGCTGGTTTGTATGACTGTATGACTTGTATGTTGGGTCGTGAGACCCGTACCTTTGTGTATGTTATGTATGGCTCCCTGAGCCTTAAATAAAGTACTTGTGTCGTAGAGTCATGTTGTGATGCTTCGTTGTATTTGCACATATCGAGCATATTGTGTGTATGATTGAAATGCTTGGTATGTGTGGGATCTGACTA
>NW_021286498.1:0-1739 GCF_002162155.2 Triticum dicoccoides
TGTGCCTCTACTTTCATATGGATGAAAAGGAGACAGACCATATGGTCCTCTGCTTTCATATGGACAAAAATCAGCTCAACTTATGTGAGCTTCCATTCCAGATCTAATAGGTCACCCAACAAAAAATCATCAATAGTTATAGCTAAAAAAATGATGGATTGCTGTTAACTGAAAATTAGTGAAAGAAATTGTTGCTGATCATGGATTACTGTTAATTAAAAATAGAGCATCTAGCTTGTCTTATCATGTTCACTAAGTCCACAAAAATGAATAGGTTCAGCAAACTTGAAGTACTCAACACGGAACATGGTTCAGAGCTCACTACACAACACTACATCGTGCAATGGTTCAGACCTCTCTACACTAGAACAAGCTCACTACACTACACTACACATGCTTAAACTCTGAAAATAAACAAACACCAACAATGTAATATGTAAACTACTTCTGTTTCTAGGCAACAAGAGTTATCATCAATGCTTTTGAGTTTATTAAGTACCTTCAGTTCTGAGCTTTAAATGTCAAAAGAGATTCACATAATCTTGAATCCTCCAAATCACTCTTAATAGTTCTGCATTGCACAAAGGCAGCAATGAGCCAATGATATCAGTAGCAATAATAGGTGCTTACATTCTCATAACATCAATATTAGTTAACCAAAATTCAACCTACAGAGTTCTAGTACAGTGAGTAACTCCCAATTCTTTTAATAGAAACACAATTAACAACAGAACTAGGGAGTCTAGGACAATGCCACCAGATAGAATTTGAAGGAAAAACGTTCTTCCAGAACCTTCAATCCACAATCATACAGAGAGTGGCTGATCATATAAGCTATATTTAAATAAACATCAACTAAACTTGATGACAAGAAAAACTACAATCACATTGATACAAACTAGAGCATATAGCAATAGTAAATTGCTGCTCCATATAGCAATAGTAATGCACCTAATCAACATTGTAGAGCATCCTGTTACAAACTTGTTCTGATCCTGCAAAGAACAGACTTAACTGTTTGATGCAACAATCTATAGCAATGTGTCTGAGAATGCTAATCTTGCATAGCAGTTTTACAATCGGTTTCAGAACAATATGATCTCTAGAACTAGTCATTCTTCCTGGGCACTAGTCGATGAGGTGGGTATTCACTCGGTGGCTACACGCCTGCGCAGTACGCTGATGACCTGTACCACGGTCGAGGGGAGGGAGGGATGGAATGAGGAGGAAGGGTGGAGAGGGGGGAAGGAGGAAAGAGGAGAGGTACCTGGGCGGGCGCGGCCGGTCACCGGAGGGGTCGATGTCGGGGTCGTCGGCGGCGGTGGCGTCGAAGCGATGGCTCGAGGGCGTCCGAGCTCGTCCGGGTCCTCGTGCGAAGGGCCGGGTATCCAGCTATAGAGGGGGGAATGTTAGTAATGGCGCACCACCGAGCGGTGCGCCATAAGTATGTTTTTTTATAGCAATGGCGCACCCCCGAGCGGTGCGCCATTAGAAATCTTTTTTTAGATAGCAATGGCGCACCACCCGACCGGTGCGCCATTAGTATGTTTTTATTATTATTATTTTTTAGAAAATGAATATGAATATGAAACAGTAATAATTTTTTATAAAAACAGAAATATTTTTATAAAAAACATCATCAAATTTGTTATTTGAAAATATCATCAAATGGGGGTGCTCGGCGGCGGTGCTCGGCGGCGGTGGAGCGGGTCGGGGAGGTGCGGGGGGTCGGCGGCGGC
>NW_021286499.1:0-1135 GCF_002162155.2 Triticum dicoccoides
AGCGCAAAAAAAAAGAGCGCAAAAAAAAAGAGCGAAAAAAAAATTCAGAGTGTGCTTTTCCCTTGTTTACGTGCCGCGTCGTGATTTTGTTGGTGTTCTAGGCTCGCGTCTCTAGCACAGTCTAGCCTAGGACCAGCACAGTACAGTCGTTGAGCGTTTATTCAACTTTGCATCTCTGAATTGATTATTGCTGACCCTTTTTGCTACCATAGTATAAGCCTTCCCAGCTCCACATACATCTACGTCGTGCGTTTGACTCTCCCTGGTAATCGCTCTATCCAAGCTTTGAGAGTTTTTGACTACAACGGTTGCCGATCACCGCCTGCTGCTGGGTAAGAACTGGTAAGAATTTGAGATTTGCTTGACGGATTTGTGACACCCACCACCACCACTTGTTCGTAGTCTGTAGGATCATATTCTTGTGTGTCTCTATTGCTGCTAACCATGCCAGGATCACAAGCCGACGAGATTGACTGGGAGAATTTATCGAACAAGGAGCTTCATGATAAGTTTCAGCAAATGATGACTGAACAGGTGCAAGATGTGCTGAACAATTTTGAAGAGGCCATGGAGAAGATCACTGGCCTTGAGAAGACGTTCGAAACAAAGCTCGATAACAAGTTTAATGAATTGCTCGCGCGTCTTCCACCACCACCACCCGCTGCACCTAACGCACCTCTCCAACAACAACAACAACGACTACCTCCACGTCGCGAAGCAGACCTCCGCCGAGCAAGCCGTGTTCCTCCTGCGTTTGGCCAAACTGTTGGTGCTGCTGTTGATACTTCTGTGGCTCCTGCTGCTGATGCGGAGGAGGATGATTATGTGGGAGATTATGAGGATGAGGTTGATCAAAATCAACACTACGTGCAGCCACCTGTACCACCACCAGCAGGTCGACCTCAGGTATATATTCGTAATGGTAGGCCTGCACCACCACCTCAGGTACGAGATGATGTCCATATTCCTAAACTGAAATTGAATATTCCACCATTTGAGGGTAGATATGTTCCTGATATATATCTTACTTGGGAGTTAGAAACTGAACAACGATTTACATGTTTACAATATCCTGAGGAGAGACGAGTTGCTGCTGCCGTTTGTGCTTTCACTAGTTTTGCATGTGTATGGTGGT
>NW_021286500.1:0-1299 GCF_002162155.2 Triticum dicoccoides
GCAACAATATGATGCATGCATGAAACATGGCAATATGAGTGTGTTGGGCTAATGCAACTAAAACCAGAAGGGTTTGAACAAATTTGAATCAAAGATTCAAATTTCAAACTCAAACATGGCCTTTTAAAGTGCTTTTCCTTGTTCTGCTTAAAACATCAATTTAACTTGTTTGATCATGCATGAAAATAGTACAGATGGATAGATTGGATTTTTCTGATCATTTTTCATATATAATTTGTCCAATTTGGAGTTACAGAATAAAAGTTATGAATTTTTGAAGTTTAAATAATATTCTGGAATTTCCTGATTTAATTTAAATCCAGAAATATAATTATTGCGCCAGCATGACGTCAGCATGACGTCAGTGGTCAACTGCGGCTGGCTGGGGTCAAACCTGACGTGTGGGGGCCACACGTCAGTGACAGGGGGGGTTTAACAGGATTAATTTAATCCTAATTAGGGATTAGTGGCGCTGGGGCCCACTGTCAGGGTCAGGGGGGTTGACTAACGGTAATTAGCACTAACTGACCACCTGGCCGATGGGGCCCATGCGTCAGTGACCCTGGGGGGGTCAAACCCCAGGTCAGACAAGTCAAACCCGCCGGCGGTTAGTCGCCGGCGAGGTCCGCGGCGTACAGGGGCCTCGGGTTTCCTCTGTGGTGCTCCAAACGGCGTGCGGCTAGGTGCGTTGGATAGCTAGCTCGATGGCGCATCGGACGGTGGCCGTGGCTGGGCCTGGGGTGGCCGGAGTCGACGGCGGCGAGCTCGGCTGCGGCCGCCGGGGTTCGGTCGTGCGCGGAAACGGGGTTGGAGCTCGAAGGCGAGCTAAGCGAGGCGCTAGGGATGCTCTACGGGGCCTTACGAACTTGTTGGACTCGCCGGGGTGACCAAATGGTCACCGGAGCTGCGTCGACGGTGAGCTCGGCGACGGCAGAGGTTCGGCCGTGGTGGGAACGAGGTTACGGCGCGGGAACGAGGGGAAAAGAGGGGGAAACGGTGGCGGAGCTCACCGCGGTTGCAGTGGGCGTCGAAGCGGGCTCGGGGACGCGCTGGAGACGGCGAATCGACGGCGATGATCTCCGGTGGCCGAGGAGGGGATCGGCGACGTGGCGGCGATGCAGGGCTTCCGGAGGCCCGTGGAGCGGTGGGGAGGAAGAGGGGGTCGAGGCGGAGCTCCTGAGCTAGTCGGGGGAGCGAGGGGTGGCCGGTGACGGCTGCTATGGCGAACGGCGGCGATGGTGGTGTTCGGCCGTGAGAGAGAGAGAGGGAGCAGCACGGGAGAGAGGGGGGGATAAGGCC
>NW_021286501.1:0-2039 GCF_002162155.2 Triticum dicoccoides
TGTTGCTCAGTGCGGGGTTTTGGTTAGGGACAAGATCCCGATCAGCATCCAGCAATGATTTAAGCCGGCTACAGAAGACCCTGAGGTGTCTTATGTCAATGATATGCAGAAAAATGATCTTTGGACTGAGCTGAAGTCAAATTTCACCCTACCGCCAGAGAATAATTCAGAGAAGCCAGTTAAAGAGCAATTAATCAAGTCTTTTGCTCTTAAGAGGATGGCAGAACTATTCAGGAGGTGGAAGAAAGAGCTGAATAAGTTTGTCGAAAATAATGAGACACCAGAATTCACGGGCAGATATGAGAAGATCAGAGATCACTGGCCCGCATTTGTGGCCCACAAGACATCGGAAAAGAGTAAGAAGATGTCGGCGACAAACAAGCAAAATGCTGCGAAGAAGAAGCATCACCATCGCACGGGGTCAGGTGGCTACCTCGTAGCCCGGCCTAAGTGGGCCAAGACTAAGAATGATCTGGTTGATAAAGGGATGGAACCAGAGACAATTAACAGGCCAGACCGTTGCCGGACTTGGTTCTTCGGGGCTGGCGGAACCTTGGACCCTGTAACAGGGAAGTGCATTTGGACAAACGATCAAATGGACATACCAGTCAGGAAGCTTCACCAGTATATCGAAGCAGTGCAGCAAGGGACGTTCTTTCCAGATAGAGAGAACGACGAGCTCACAATGGCCCTCGGGAATCCTGAGCACCCTGGACGGACACGAGGCACGCCAGGCTCCATTCCGTGGAAGGTTGGGTTTCCGGACGCAGGCGGTTACAAATCCCATGAGAGGAGGAAAAAAGTGCAGCAGACCCAAATGCAGGCGCTGCAAGCAAGGGTACAAGCAATAGAGGAACGAGAAGCAAATCGCAGCAAACGTACTACCGAAGCTTCCCCCTAAGCTACCCCGCCATCTCAGCGGAGAAGCAGCGTGGCTTCCACCGAGCTACTTCAGCCGGAGCATGCCTTGACGGCACACTTACTACGTAAGCTTTATTGATGACTATAGCAAGTTTTCATGGATCTATCTCCTTAAGAAAAGATCCGACGTTTTCCAAGTGTTTAAAAACTTTCAAGCACTTGTTGAGCGTAAATTTGATTCCAAAATCATTGTTGTCCAATCCGATTGGAAAGGGGAATACGAGAAGTTGAACTCCTTCTTCCAAACCCTTGGCATCTCACACCATGTGTCATGCCCCCACGCTCACCAACAAAACGGCTCAGCTGAGCGCAAACACCGTCACATTGTTGAAGTTGGTCTTGCTCTTTTAGCTCATGTGTCCATTCCATTAAAGTTTTGGGACGAAGCGTTTCTTACTGCTGTTCACATTATCAACATGCTCCCTAGTCGTGTCATAAATAATGAAACTCCAGTAGAACGCCTTCTTCATGTCAAACCTGACTATTCCACTCTTCGTGTGTTTGGGTGTGCGTGATGGCCTAACCTACGCCCATACAACAAACGCAAGCTCATGTTTTGATCAATCCAGTGTGCTTTCCTTGGATACAGCGCCCAACACAAAGGCGTAAAGTGTCTTGACATCTCCACTGGTCGAGTCTATATATCACGCGATGTGGTTTTTGATGAGACCAAATTCCCTTTTTCTGGTCTTCATCCAAACGCTAGTGCTCTACTTCAACAAGAAATTATCTTGCTTCCTCCAAGTCTCTCTGGTTATGATCAAGGGGGTGTTGATAATTGTTGTGATCATATGTTGGCTAACCCTAACCCTCTTGCGCATGAGACACCTGATGATGTTACAGGAGCACCACACTATGGAAACAGAGAAGAAAATGGCGAAGAAATCAACCCAAACGGTGAAGAAATCCATTCAGATGCCCTTCATCACATGTGTCGTGGCGAGGGGAGCAAATCCCCCTCGGGATCGGAGCTGCAGATGCCCAGGCAATCGCCTCTGGGATCCGTGCCAACGACCAGCCGCACGCCCGCGTCAGACGCGCCAGGCGCGGTCGGTCGCGTGGGCTCCAGTAGCCCACTGCATGACGCGCGGCCCCCTCCGACAGGGCAAGACGCGCCC
>NW_021286502.1:0-1125 GCF_002162155.2 Triticum dicoccoides
GTGCAGACGCTAAGTGGTGGAAACATGTATGAAGAAGTACACCCCTGCAGGGTTAACATCATCTATTCGAATAGCCGTGTCCGCGGAAAAGGACTTCTGGGTTGCTTATATCAGTTCATAGACAAGTGAAAGTGGATACTCTAAAATACGCAAGATAAGCGTGAGTGCTATGGATGGCGTTCTCGTAGGGAGACGGGAGCGGATCCATAGTGGTGTATTGATATGGTGAATATGTGGACTCGTGTGCGCCACCTCAAAAGAGTTACTTGCAGTCGTAGTTCAGGATAGCCACCGAGTCAAAGCTGGCTTGCTGCAGTCAAACTCCACCATCCCCTTGTTGATAATGATGCATGTGTAGATAGATCTGATGTAAGTCTTGCTGGGTACATTTGTACTCACGTTTGCCTATTTTATGTTTTGCAGAGAGACTTCAGTCTCACTAGTAGTTCCACATGGACTTCGACGTTTAGCTTGATACCTCAGCTACGATCTTGTGCCCTCGGCAGGATCTGATAGATAGTCAGGCTTCTCAGCCTTTTTCATTTATAGATGTCTGTATCCAGACATGATAGCTTCCGCTTGTGCTTTGACTTGTATGCTCTGAGTGTTGGGTCATGAGACCCCTGTTGTAATATCTCGCTCCTCGGAGCCTATTGAATAGACTACTTGAGTCGTAGAGTCATTTCGTGATGCCATGTTGTATTGCACATATCGAGCATATTGTGTGTATGTTATTGAAATGCTTGGTATGTGTGGGATCTGACTACCTAGTTGTTTATCTTTAGTAGCCTCTCTTACCGGGAAATGTCTCCTAGTGTTACCGCTGAGCCATGGTAGCTTGCTACTGCTCTGGAACACTTAGGCTGGCCGGCATGTGTCCTTCTTCGTTCCTGTGTCTGTCCCTTCGGGGAAATGTCACGCATTGAGTACCGGAGTCCTGTTAGCCCGCTACAGCCCGGTTTACCGGAGTCCTGCTAGCCCAGTGCTACAGCCCGGACCCACTTGCTGATGACCGACACGTTCGATGCTGGGTCATGGATGCCTGTCCCTGTAAGTCTGTGCCACTTTGGGTTTACGACTAGCCATGTCAGCCCGGGCTCTTTATCATATGGATGCTAGCGACAC
>NW_021286503.1:0-1718 GCF_002162155.2 Triticum dicoccoides
GATGGGTTCCCTTCAGAGGGGTGACCCGAAGATAAGCCTTCTCGTCAACCTCGAAAGTCATAGCCTTATGTTTTCGGTCATATTGACTCTTTTGACGAGATTGGGCTGTTTTCAACTTTTCACGAACGATACGAACTTGTTCTTCTGCTTCCTGAATCATATCCGGGCCAAAGAATTGTCTTTCCCCGGTCTCTGACCAGTTAAGGGGTGTTCAACATCGTCGTCCATAGAGAACTTCAAAAGGGGCTTTACCCAAGCTAGATTGATAGCTGTTGTTGTAAGCGAATTCGGCAAATGGAAGGCACTTCTCCCAGTCCATTCCGAATGAGATAACAGAGGCTCGGAGCATGTCTTCTAGGATCTGATTGACGCATTCCACTTGACCACTCGACTGAGGGTGGAAAGCGGTGCTAAAGGAGAGGCGGGTTCCCATAGCATTTTGGAAGCTTTCCCAAAATCGAGAGGTGAAAAGACTTCCTCGATCCGAGTTAATTTCCAAAGGAACACCATGGAGGGACACTATTCGGGAGATGTATAAGTCTGCCAGCTGACTAGCGGTTATACTCTCACGAACAGGTAAGAAATGGGCTACTTTGGAAAGACGATCGACAACGACGAAGATAGCATTATTCCCTCTCTTGGTCCTGGGAAAACCGGTAATGAAATCCATACCAATTTTATCCCATTTCCATTCAGGAATAGCTAGGGGTTGAAGGGTGCCAGCAGGCCGTTGATGCTCTACTTTTACACGACGACAGACGTCGCAATTAGCAATATACTGAGCAATTTCTCTCTTCATCCTAGTCCACCAGAACCTCTGGCGTAGATCCTGATACATCTTAGTACTACCAGGATGAATAGTGAGAGGAGATTCATGAGCCTCCTTAAGGATCAACTGCCGTAGATGCTGGTTCTTGGGAACCACTAGACGGTTCTCAAAGTACACAACACCATGATCATTTGTGGAGAAACAACTAGCACCTCCGCTAGCAATGTTCTCTTTGATTTTAGATATTCCCTTATCTCGCTTTTGGGCAGCGATAATTTGATCCGTAAGAGTAGGTTTTGCTACCAAGGTGGAAAGAAAACCTTGAGGTACAATGTGAAGGTTAAGCTTCCGAAATTCCTCATGGAGAAGCGGTTGACTTTGTTGTAACATCAGGTTGTTACAATAAGATTTACGACTTAGCGCATCAGCCATGACGTTGGCTTTCCCTGGGGTGTAGGTTATTCCTAAGTCGAAGTCTATGATCAACTCAATCCAACGTCTTTGCCTGAGATTCAGATCCGGTTGGGTGAAAATGTACTTCAGACTCTGGTGATCAGTGAATATTTCGCAACGATTACCGAGGAGGTAATGCCGCCAGGTCTTAAGTGCATAGACTACGGCTGCAAGCTCTAGATCATGAGTAGGATAATTCTCCTCATGTGGGTGCAATTGTCGTGAAGCGTAGGCAATTACGTGTCGATCTTGCATGAGAATGCAACCTAGTCCTTGTCGCGAGGCGTCGCAGTAGATAACAAAGTCCTTAGAGAAGTCTGGCGGTACCAGTACGGGAGCAGAGGTCAGGCGTCTTTTCAGTTCCTGAAAGCTGTGCTCACATTGTGGAGTCCATTCGAACTTCTTATCTTTCTTGAGGAGTTCGGTTAGAGGTTTAGCAACCTTGGAGAAGTTCTCGACAAAGCGACGACAATAGCTCGCTAAGCCCAGAAAACTC
>NW_021286504.1:0-1849 GCF_002162155.2 Triticum dicoccoides
GAAGCTGAGAGACATGGAACACATCATGAACATTTGCAAAGTTTGAAGGAAGCTCGAGTTGATAGGCGAGGTCGCCTCTCTTGCTGACAATCTTGAAAGGTCCCACGTATCTAGGGGCAAGCTTCCCTTTGATACCGAAGCGACGAGTACCTTTCATGGGAGAGACGCGGAGGTAAACATGATCTCCGATCTCGAAAACCAGATCACGGTGCTTACTATCATAGTAGCTCTTCTGGCGGGACTGGGCTGCTTTGAGGTTATCACGAATGACTTTGCACATATCTTCTGCTTCTGTGATTAGGTCATTACCCAGCAGCTGACGTTCACCGGTTTCAGACCAGTTGAGAGGGGTACGACACTTCCTGCCATATAGAATTTCAAAGGGGGCCTTGCCCGAACTTGCTTGAAAGCTGTTGTTGTAAGAGAATTCAGCATAAGGAAGACAGTCCTCCCACTTCATGCCGAAGGAGATCACACAAGCCCTGATCATATCTTCAAGAATTTGGTTGACACGCTCGACTTGACCGCTTGTTTGGGGATGGAAAGCTGTGCTGAAGCGGATGTTGGTGCCCATGGCCTTCTGAAAAGAATCCCAAAACTTGGAGGTAAAGATGCTGCCACGGTCTGAAGATATCACTTGAGGAATACCGTGCAGAGAGACAATGCGAGAGGTATAGAGTTCCGCCAATTGAGCTGCAGTGATCGACTCTTTGATAGGCAGAAAATGCGCCACTTTGGTGAGCTTGTCGATGACAACAAATATAGCATCATTGCCACGCTTGGACTTTGGAAACCCAGTCACGAAGTCCATTTCAATGTGGTCAAACTTCCATTCTGGAATGGCAAGAGGTTGGAGGAGACCAGCTGGCCTTTGGTGTTCTGCCTTCACTCTTCTGCAGACATCACATTCATTCACGAATTGAGCGATCTCGCGCTTCATTCGAGTCCACCAATAAGCTTGCTTGAGGTCCTGATACATCTTCGTACTCCCAGGGTGGATGGAGAGGAGAGAATTGTGAGCCTCGTTCATGATCACCTTACGAAGTTCACCTTTGGGCACAACCATTCGATCCTCGAAGAAGAGAGTGTCCTTGTCATCAAGTCGGTAGCACTTGTACTTGGACTGACTCTTTGCAATACCAAACTTCACCTTCTTCACCATATCATCAAGAAGCTGGGCTTGGCGAATCTGGTCTTCCAAGGTAGGAGAAACTTGAAGGTTGGCGAGGAAACCTTGAGGAATAACTTGCAGATTCAGCTTGCGGAAAGCTTCACAAAGCTCGGGTTGATAAGGCTTGAGAATCAGACTGTTGCAATATTCTTTCCTGCTCAAAGCGTCAGCAATCACATTGGCCTTGCCTGGAGTATACTCGATACTCGGATTGTACTCTTGAATCATTTCGACCCATCGAGTCTGCCTGAGGTTGAGATTAGGCTGAGTGAAGATGTACTTGAGACTCTTGTGATCAGTGAAAATATCCACTTTCCTTCCCAATAGAAGATGTCTCCAAGTCAACAAAGCGTGCACAACTGCCGCCAACTCGAGATCATGAGTGGGGTAGTTCTTCTCATTAGGTTTCAACTGGCGAGAGGTATAAGCGACAACTTTCTTCTCTTGCATCAGTACAGCACCGAGACCTTGGAGAGAGGCATCACAAAAGACCTCGTACGGCTTGGTTTCATCAGGCGGAGTCAGAACTGGAGCAGTGATCAATTTCTCTTTCAAAGTGTTGAAAGCAATATCACACTCCGGAGACCAAACGTACTTGACGTGCTTCTGAAGAAGATTTGAGAGAGGCTTGGCGATCTTAGAAAAGTTTTCAACGAATCTTCTGCAATAGCTTGCGAG
>NW_021286505.1:0-1382 GCF_002162155.2 Triticum dicoccoides
ACCCTTGTACCATTTCAGCAGACCTTTCATTTGTGGAGGTAGATCCTCTTCCTGCGCAGGCTCGACGAGAGGCCCATTCTTCACATATGTAATTACTACCTCCTTCACTGGCGCCTCATCAAGGCCTAACAGTTCACGAAGAGTAATACCTAAGTTGGCCGCTTGTTCTCTGGCACTCGTTACAGTCAATCCATGTGCTGCCGCAGCTGCTATGATATCGGGGTCATCCGGACCGGCGGCTTTCACTATAAGCGGGGCAATCGATTGTTTACTTTGTTCCCCGAGCTGGGCAACTCGTTTCCCGCTTTTTTTACTTTCTAATTCCGTTTTCTCGGCCTCCTCCAAGGCTTTGTTCTCCTGGTTCTCCGCCCGCTCTTTCTTCTCCTTCAACATGAGTGCCTGCCTACGAAGTTCACGTGCATAGTCGTCAGGCAGATTCTTCGCGGCTTGGAACGGTGTGCTCAAAAATGACTTAGCCCACTTCTTTTGCTCATCAGAAAATACTGGCTTGGGCTCGGGCTCTCTTTTCTTCTTGCAGTCCGCCTTCCATTTCTCATGATCAGCAGCCGCGGCCGCGGCAGTTTCCTCGGCACTACGTTCCCAAGGCCTTGTGGGGAGAGGCTTCAATGATGGCTCCGGTACCTTTGTGGTCTTAGGTACATAAGGGTCCGGGTTAATAATCCAGGACCGCTTCTTCTTCTTTGCCGGAGGTGGATTGGGGGGCGGCGTCTGATCACCCGCCGGACGAGGACTGGGGGGCGGCGTCGGATCACCCGCCGGACGTTGTGGACTGGGGGGCGTCGGCTGACGTGACGGAGGTGTAGGTGAACCGCCACCACCGTAGGGGGGTGGACTTGTTGTCCTTGGCGCCTCGCCTGGAAACTTGATAAACTTATTTTGCCATAGAATGAAATGGCGCTTGACATCTTCAAGTCTTTTCTCCCCTTCAAGTGTAGCAATGTCAATCTCCAGGTCCTCAAACCCTTGGACTATGTCCTCCACCGTGACACGAGCATAGCCATCTTGAATGGGGTTGTTGTGGTGGAGTGCTCCAGGTAAACATGGTAAAGCACTGCCGATGGCTACCTTCATGGACATGTTCCCGATAGGATAATACAGATGACATTCTTTCATCTCCTTTATATCGTCCACGGGGTAGCGAGGAGGCTCCGGTGCAGTAATTTCGACCACCAGAGGCTCCGGTGCAGTAATTTCGACCACCAGAGGCTCCGGTGCAGTAATTTCGATCGTCGGTGCATCTGCACCAGCCGGTGGGGCCTCCGTGGAAGCCACACTGCTTCTCCGCTGCTGGCTTCTGAGATCCGCTGGATGATCTTCATGCTGCGCCCGAGCTGCATCTCGTTCGGCTACTAGTACACTCA
>NW_021286506.1:0-1232 GCF_002162155.2 Triticum dicoccoides
TGTAACATCCCAAAATTCTAAATTTTGGAATGTTATAAACAAATAGATAGATTTGATTGATTGCTTGATTGATTGTCTGAAAGTGAGTGAATTCAAAACCTTTTGAAAGTTAAATGAGAGGGAATAAAAGGACTTTCCCAAACTTTCATATTTGCTTTCTGATCTCCATGAATTCAAATGCTTTTCAAACACAAAAACCCTGGAGAGAAGATGACATGACTTCTTCCATTTATTTAAATGACAAGGGGTGTTGAGAATATTTGAATTTCATTTGGAAATATTCCAATTCTGAAACTTTATGCGACTCAATGATTTTCACGAGAGAAGATAAAATGACTTCTTCAAATTATATGAAATATGAGTTGGGAGTTTCAAAGAATTAAATTCAAAGCCCCTTTGAATTTATTTTCAATTTGGAATAGATCATCATGCATATTTTATTTTCTTGCATTTTGGTCGATCCTAGAAATTTCACGCAACTCAAGGACCCTTGGAGAGAGTTGGAGATTTCGTTATTTTCATATTTGAGAGTTTTCTCGAATTGAAAAGAGGGTCATTTGATTTATTTATTTTATTTTATCTTCAATAATTTTTCCGTTATCAAAAAAATATAAGAGAGGGAATAATATGACTTTCCCAAATTTAGGAAAATGAAGATTTAATAAATAGATCAAATTTTGTTTGCCGGAGTTTTATTTGCATTTTATTCGGATAGGGAAAATTGTGCGTTTTCAAAATTTGCTTTTTAGGCCCAGAGTAAAGTTCATTTTGTTAGACTCATTTTTAGGAGTCGGAGAAAATTTACTTTATTAATTTTGGAGTTCGTTTAGATTTTCTTTTATTTATTTTTCTGCGCGCGAGACCGTTAAAAAAAAAAATCCGCAGCGCCTTGGGCCAAAGGCCCAAGCCGCTAGCCGCCGGCCGGCCAAGAGGCCATAGCGCGCGTGCACCAGGGAGCCGCCGCTTCCTTCTTTTGCCTAGTCCTAGTAGGACTCTTGTCCTATGTTCATTTATTCCGTATCTATTTCTAGATCTTTTCCTCTTGTTTCCTAATCCTAATCTATTTCTTGTCCCCTACCCCAAGCAAAACCCTCCCCTCCCCAATATAAATACCCAAGCACCCCCCCCTCTAAACACATCAAACCAACACCTCTCCTCTCCTCTCCGCCGCCCCACGCCGCGCCGCCACACCCCACGCCGCGCCGCCGCACCACCCAAGCCGCGCCTCACCC
>NW_021286507.1:0-753 GCF_002162155.2 Triticum dicoccoides
CCTAGAAATTTCACGCAACTCAAGGACCCTTGGAGAGAGTTGGAGATTTCGTTATTTTCATATTTGAGAGTTTTCTCGAATTGAAAAGAGGATCATTTGATTTATTTATTTCATCTTCAATTATTTTTCCGTTATCAAAAAAATAGAGAGGGAATAATATGACTTTCCCAAATTTAGGAAAATGAAGATTTAATAAATAGATCAAATTTTGTTTGCCGGAGTTTTATTTGCATTTTATTCGGATAGGGAAAATTGTGCGTTTTCAAAATTTGCTTTTTAGGCCCGGAGTAAAGTTCATTTTGTTAGACTCATTTTTAGGAGTCGGAGAAAATTTACTTTATTAATTTTGGAGTTCGTTTAGATTTTCTTTTATTTATTTTTCTGCGCGCGAGACCGTTAAAAAAAAAAATCCGCAGCGCCTTGGGCCAAAGGCCCAAGCCGCTAGCCGCCGGCCGGCCAAGAGGCCATAGCGCGCGTGCACCAGGGAGCCGCCGCTTCCTTCTTTTGCCTAGTCCTAGTAGGACTCTTGTCCTATGTTCGTTTATTCCGTATCTATTTCTAGATCTTTCCTCTTGTTTCCTAATTCTAATCTATTTCTTGTCCCCTACCCCAAGCAAAACCCTCCCCTCCCCAATATAAATACCCAAGCACCCCCCCCTCTAAACACATCAAACCAACACCTCTCCTCTCCTCTCCGCCGCCCCACGCCGCGCCGCCACACCCACGCCGCGCCGCCGCACCACCCAAGCCGCG
>NW_021286508.1:0-1145 GCF_002162155.2 Triticum dicoccoides
CCATACACATGCAAAACTAGTGAAAGCACAAACAGCAGCAGCAACTCGTCTCTCCTCAGGATATTGTAAACATGTAAATCGTTGTTCAGTTTCTAACTCCCAAGTAAGATATATATCAGGAACATATCTACCCTCAAATGGTGGAATATTCAATTTCAGTTTAGGAATATGGACATCATCTCGTACCTGAGGTGGTGGTGCAGGCCTACCATTACGAATATATACCTGAGGTCGACCTGCTGGTGGTGGTGCTGGTGGCTGCTCGTAGATCTGATTTTGATCAACCTCATCCTCATAATCGCCCGCATACTCATCATCCTCCTGGGTACCAGCAGGAGCAGTAGCAGGAGCCAAAGAAGCACCAACAGCAGTAACAGCGGCACCAGAATTTTGTCCTGGCACAATAGGAACACGCTATGCTCGTCCATACTGATTCGGAAGGGGGCGTAGTTGTTGTTGTTGCAGAGGTGCGACAGGTGCAGCCGGTGGTGGAAGACGCGCAAGCAGTTCATTAAATCTGTTATCAAGCTTTGTTTCGAACGTCTTCTCAAGGCCAGTGATCTTCTCCATGGCCTCTTCAAAATTGTTCAGCACATCTTGTACCTGTTCAGTCATCATTTGCTGAAACTTATCATGAAGCTCCTTGTTCGATAAGTTCTCCCAGTCAATCTCGTCGGCTTGTGATCCTGGCATGGTTAGCAGCAATAGAACACACAAGAATATGATCCTACAGACTACTAAGAAGTGGTGGTGGTGTATCACAAATCCGTCAAGCAAATCTCAAATTCTTACCAGTTCTTACCCAGCAGCAGGCGGTGATCGGCAACCGTTGTAGTCAAAAACTCTCAAAGCTTGGATAGAGCGATTACCAGGGAGAGTCAAACGCACGACGTAGATGTATGTGGAGCTGGGAAGGCTTATAGTATGGTAGCAAAAAGGGTCAGCAATAATCAATTCAGAGATGCAAAGTTGAATAAACGCTCAACGACGGTACTGTGCTGGTCCTAGGCTAGACTGTGCTAGAGACGCGAGCCTAGAACACCAACAAAATCACGGCGCGGCACGTAAACAAGGGAAAAGCACACTCTGAATTTTTTTTTCGCTCTTTTTTTTTGCGCTGCTTTTTTTTTGCGAAAAATCACTAT
>NW_021286509.1:0-1010 GCF_002162155.2 Triticum dicoccoides
CCATCCTACATGAAAGAAAGTATGTAGAGAGACGTACAACCTTGCATTGCGTTACAAGAAACGGCCGTCCTGCATGATAGAATGTCCACTCATAGATGCATTACGTTACAAGAAACGGTCATCATGCATGAAAGAAAGACAAAGGGAGCTTAAAAGTATAATGACCCATGCAAATATGTACCCGTTATACATTTTAGCATGCCTCTATGAACATGTAGGAATCATCATGTCAATTAGGCTATATAAAACATGGGTGTAAACCGATATGTATTAAGCTTACTAACTCGCAGGCATGAAAGTAAGTAGGCAGGCAAAGGAAATTCAAATAAAGATACCAACATAGTCTTAATAATCTGTAAACCAATTTATAAGGATTGTAATTTCTGAAATATGGTTCCAATAATAATTGTACTCGAAAACATCATTTATATATAGGAATATGTATTAACCCGGACACCATATATATTACCAATTGTTGCCAACAAGTTTCCAAAGTTAATACTATCCATCAAGAAGCATGGTCATTAGATCAACATATACCAGGATATGAGAAGTAGTATCTGTTGGGTTTCGTAGTAATTTCAAAAAATTTCCTACGCGCACACAGGATCATGTGATGCATAGCAACGAGAGGAGAGTGTTGTCTACGTACCCAACGCAGACCGACTGCGGAAGCAATGACACGACGTAGAGGAAGTAGTCGTACGTCTTCACGATCCAACCGATCAAGCACCGAAACTACGGCACCTCCGAGTTCGAGCACACGTTCAGCTCGATGACGATCCCCGGACTCCGATCCAGCAAAGTGTCGGGGAAGAGTTTCGTCAGCACGACGGCGTGGTGACGATCTTGATGAACTACAGCAGCAGGGCTTCGCCTAAACTCCGCTACAGTATTATCGAGGAATATGGTGGCAGGGGGCACCGCACACGGCTAAGGAATCGATCACGTGGATCAACTTGTGTCAACTTGTGTGTTTAGAGGTGCCCCTGCCTCAGTATATAAAGGAG
>NW_021286510.1:0-1070 GCF_002162155.2 Triticum dicoccoides
TGGTTATGTGTTGAAGGATGGATACAACTGGATGTAGGATTTGCTAGTTTGGGTGAGATATTGTGCTTCCCCTGTATCCCCAACACCTGATTGCATAACCGGAAAGGTTCGGGAATTTCATAGGTGGGAATTCTAGTAGCTCCAGTTCTTCTTCCACGGATATTGGTTTGAGATTGGGATTTCTTACCGATTATTCGTTCTTGATCCGTACCTTGTTGAATTATTTCTCTTCCTTAATTCTTCGTGGCTTCTCAATTTATGGATATGTGATCATTTGAAGAGGAATGCATTCGTTCATTTTGTTCGGATGTGAAGACTATATGTTGCAATTTTCATTCCGTTGGATTCAGCTTCTATATTGTTGTCTATCTATGTGCTAATGGTGGTCAACCTCTTCAGGATGGCTCCTCCAACGCGCACGACTCTGAATCCTGATCCGCCTCCACCTCCGCCTCCTCCGGAAGCATGGCAAGCTGTGATGGCCGCTACTAATGCAAACACACAGTTGATCATGCAAATTCTCCAAGAGCGCAATCAAGGCAGTCAAGGGAATCAAGGCCATAATCAGCACCACTTTGCTACACTGAACCAGTTCCTTGCTAATGGCCCAAAGACGTTCAGCAGTTGTGTTGAGGCTACCGATGCTGACGATTGGCTAGTGGATCTGGGCAAGCATTTTGAATGCAGCAACGTCAGGCCTGAAGATTTCGTCAAGTTTGCTTCTTTCCAGCTCAAAGATCAGGCTGCAGAGTGGTTCCAGCAGTACAAGGATTCCAGAGGTGGACGTCTGATCACTTGGGACGATTTCCGTCAAGATTTCCGCGCTCATCACATCCCTCAAAGTGTGGTTGAGAGTAAGCGTCAGGAATTCCGCAATCTGAAGCAAGGCTCTTTGTCTGTCTATGACTACAACAAGTTGTTCCAGAAGCTCGCCCGTTTTGCCAAGCAGGATGTTCCTGATGAGAAGAGCATGATCTATCAGTTCAGGGGTGGTCTTCGTGAGGAAATTCAGCTCGCTCTTGTCCTCTTTGAGCCGTTGAGATACGATGAGTTCTACAACATGGCACTGA
>NW_021286511.1:0-1272 GCF_002162155.2 Triticum dicoccoides
GGGCCGGGTACCTGTGGGGGGTAGCAATGCCGCCAGGTATTGCGGTGGGCCCTCCTACGGTTGTGGAAACATGGTGGCAGGCGCAGGCACGCGGCTCCGGGGTGTGCCCCTCCCCCTCACGGGCGTCGATGCCGCCGTGCCTCGAAGGGGGGAAACGGCCATGTCGGGCCAACACAGAGGGAATCTTGGGGTGGGTTGTGACGGGACTGTGTTGGGGGTGTAGCTATGGCTGGGCTATGACAATAAGGTGAAAAGGTCCACCGGTCAAACTACGTCCAGCGAAAGTCAAAGGGATAGACCCGGCGGTCGTCTGTGTCAGGGTTAGACGGGACGGGGTACCTGGGGGTAGCAATGCCGCTAGGTGTTGCGGTGGCCCTCCTACAATTATATAAGCATGGTGGCAGGCGTAGGCACCCGGCACGCGGCTTGTATGAGGTCCCGGTGCGACGCTCCAGTGGCATTGCTACCCCCCAGTGCCCCCGTCCCGCCTAACCCTGTAGCGTTTGACCACGGGATCTAACCCTTTGACTTTGCACGGACGGGCTTTGACCAGTGGACCTCCCCACCCGGTTGTGTTAGGTCAGCCCATAGGAACACTTTGGAGCAACATCCGGGCCAGACCCACGCCAAGATCCCCTCCGTGTAGACCCCACGCATCTGTTTTTCCCCTCCAGGTGCCGGAGGCGGCGCCGTCCGTGAGGGGGGGCACACCCCGGAGACGCGTGCCGCCTCTTCAAACATGCCACCACACCACCCCACATGTATGAGTGCCCGATGCGATGCTCCGGTGGCATTGCTACCCCCCAGTGCCCCCGTCCTGCCGTGTAGACCTCACGGGGGTGGCTACCGCCGTGTCCCGGAGGGGGGAAACGGCCACCCCGGGCCGACACGGAGGGTATCTTTGGGTGGTTGCCGGAATGGTGTTGGGGGGTGCAGCACATGCCGTAACAAAAAAATAAAAAATAAAAAAATGCCATAAGAAAAAAATAAAAAAATGCAAGCCGTCGGCATAGCAGCGCACATGTCCACGGATCGATGACGTGGCAAAGGGGCAGGCCTATGCCGACGGCGAGGCCGTCGGCATAGGGCCGACCTTATCCCCTTGGCGGTTCGCCCCCACCACCCATTCGCCATCCATCTCCCCCTTCCTCCCCGACCCACACCCGCGCCGCACCGCCCACCACCTCCGCCGCCCGACCTGAGCACGCCACCGCCAGCCCCGAGCCCGCCGCCGCCCGCGCCTCCCCGCCCTGACCCCGCGCCGCCCCTCCC
>NW_021286511.1:6722-16434 GCF_002162155.2 Triticum dicoccoides
GAGGTCCACTGGTCAAAGCCCGTCCGTGCAAAGTCAAAGGGCTAGATCCCGTGGTCAAATGCTACAGGGTTAGGTGGGACGGGGCACTTGGGGGGGGGGGTAGCAATGCCTCCGGAGCGTCGCACCGGGCCCTCATACATGCGGGGTGGTGTGGTGGCATGTCCGAAGAGGCAGGACGCGTCTCCGGTGCGTGGCCCCCCCTCACGGACGGCGATGACATGGTAGTAGACGTTCTGCGGTAACGATGCGGCGTCAATATTACTAAATACTCGGAGCGCGATAAAACCATGAGTTTTTTTGCACGACGTGGGCACATGTGCTATAGGAACGATGGTATTTTTTCATAATTTTTGGTGATGGAGAAGTATCCGAAAAATTCCCTCTACGCGGATTGCCCTTCGCGCTTCTACGGCTGTGGTCGGCGGCCTCCGGGGGCTAGCATGCCGCCAAATCTTGCATAGGCGGCCTCTCATAAGTCTGGAAGTGTTGTGGCGGTTGCAAACGCCCGGCACGCATGTCCGGGGTAGCAATGCCTATTTTTTGTATTTTCTCTTATTTGGTTTTTTTTCAATACTAATTTCATTAACTTAAATGTACAGAAAACATATATCGATTGCCCCCCACACGGGCCTTCTTCCGTCGTGTCACGGAGAGGTTAGACGGGACGGGCCGGGTACCTGTGGGGGGTAGCAATGCCGCCAGGTGTTGCGGTGGGCCCTCCTACGGTTGTGGAAACGTGGTGGCAGGCGCAGGCACGCGGCTCCGGGGTGTGCCCCCTCCCCCCTCACGGGCGTCGATGCCGCCGTGCCCCGGAGGGGGGAAACGGCCATGTCGGGCCGACGCAGAGGGAATCTTGGGGTGGGTTGTGCCGGGACTGTGTTGGGGGTGTAGCTATGGCTGGGCTATGACAACAAGGTGAAAAAGTCCACCGGTCAAACTACGTCCAGCGAAAGTCAAAGGGATAGACCCGGCGATCGTCTGTGTCAGGGTTAGACGGGACGGGGTACCTGGGGGTAGCAATGCCGCCAGGTGTTGCGGTGGCCCTCCTACAATTATATAAGCATGGTGGCAGGCGTAGGCACCCGGCACGCGGCTTGTATGAGGTCCCGGTGCGACGCTCCGGTGGTATTGCTACCCCCCTAAGGCCCCCGTCCCGCCTAACCCTGTAGCATTTGACCACGGGATCTACCCCTTTGACTTTGCACGGACGGGCTTTGAGCAGTAGATGTATCCACCCGGTTGTGTAAGGTCAGCCCATAGACCCACGGGAACATCTGGCCCGGATGTTGCTCCAAAGTGTTCCTATGGGCTGACCTAACACAACCGGGTGGGGAGTCCACTGGTCAAAGCCCGTCCGTGCAAAGTCAAAGGGCTAGATCTCGTGGTCAAACGCTACAGGGTTAGGCGGGACGGGGGCACTGGGGGTAGCAATGCCACTGGAACGTCGCACCGGGCCCTCATACATGCGGGGTGGTGTGGTGGCATGTCCGAAGAGGCGGGACGCGTCTCCGGTGCGTGGCCCCCCCTCACGGACGGCGATGACACGGTAGTAGACGTTCTGTGGTAACGATGCGGCGTCAATATTACTAAATACTCGGAGCGCGATAAAATCATGAGTTTTTTTGCACGACGTGGGCACATGTGCTATAGGAACGATGGTATTTCTTCATAATTTTTGGTGATGGAGAATATCCGAAAAATTCCCTCTACGCGGATTGCCCTTCGCGCGTCTACGGCTGTGGCCGGCGGCCTCCGGGGGCTAGCATGCCGCCAAATCTTGCGTAGGCGGCCTCTCACAAGTCTGGAAGTGTTGTGGCGGTTGCAAACGCCAGGCACGCGTGTCCGGGGTGTGCCCCCCCTCATGGACGGCGCCGCTGCCGGCACCTGGAGGGGGGAAATGGACGTGTGGGGTCTACACAAAGGGGATCTTGCTGTGGGTATGGCCCGGATGTTGCTCCAAAGTATTCGTATGGGCTGACCTAACACAACCGAGTGGGGAGGTCCACTGGTCAAAGCCCGTCCGTGCTAAGTCAAAGGGCTAGATCCCGTGGTCAAACGCTACAGGGTTAGGCGGGACAGGGCACTGGGGGTAGCAATGCCTATTTTTTGTATTTTCTCTTATTTGTTTATTTTTTTCAATACTAATTTCATTAACTTAAATGTACAGAAAACATATATCGATTGCCCCCCACACGGGCCTTCTTCCGTCGTGTCACGGAGAGGTTAGACGGGACGAGCCGGGTACCTGTGGGGGTAGCAATGCCGCCAGGTGTTGCGGTGGGCCCTCCTATGGTTGTGGAAACATGGTGGCAGGCGCAGGCATGCGGCTCCGGGGTGTGCCCCCTCCCCCCTCACGGGCGTCGATGCCGCCGTGCCCCGGAGGGGGGAAACGGCCATGTCGGGCCGACGCAGAGGGAATCTTGGGGTGGGTTGTGCCGGGACTGTGTTGGGGGTGTAGCTATGGCTGGGCTATGACACCAAGGTGAAAAGGTCCACCGGTCAAACTACGTCCAACGAAAGTCAAAGGGATAGACCCGGCGGTCGTCTGTGTCAGGGTTAGACGGGACGGGGTACCTGGGGTTAGCAATGCCGCCAGGTGTTGCGGTGGCCCTCCTACAATTATATAAGCATGGTGGCAGGCGTAGGCACCCGACACGCGGCTTGTATGAGGTCCCGGTGCGACGCTCCGGTGGCATTGCTACCCCCCTAGGGCCCCCGTCCCGCCTAACCCTGTAGCATTTGACCACGGGATCTACCCCTTTGACTTTGCACGGACGGGCTTTGAGCAGTAGATGTATCCACCCGGTTGTGTAAGGTCAGCCCATAGGCCCACGGCAACATCTGGCCCGGATGTTGCTCCACAGTGTTCCTATGGGCTGACCTAACACAACCGGGTGGGGAGGTCCACTGGTCAAAGCCCGTCCGTGCAAAGTCAATGGGCTACATCCCGTGGTCAAACGCTGCAGGGTTAGGCGGGACGGGGGCACTGGGGGGTAGCAATGCCACCGGAGCGTCGCACCGGGCCCTCATACATGCGGGGTGGTGTGGTGGCATGTCCGAAGAGGCGGGACGCGTCTCCGGTGCGTGGCCCCCCCTCATGGACGGCGATGACACGGTAGTAGACATTCTGCGGTAACGATGCGGCGTCAATATTACTAAATACTCGGAGCGCGATAAAATCATGAGTTTTTTTGCACGACGTGGGCACATGTGCTATAGGAACGATGGTATTTTTTCATAATTTTTGGTGATGGAGAAGTATCCAAAAAATTCCCTCTACGCGGATTGCCCTTCGCGCGTCTACGGCTGTGGCCGGCGGCCTCCGGGGGCTAGCATGCCGCCAAATCTTGCGTAGGCGGCCTCTCACAAGTCCAGAAGTGTTGTGGCGGTTGCAACCGCCCGGCACACGTTTCCGGGATGTGCCCCCCCTTACGGAAGGCGCCGCCGCCGGCACCTGGAGGGGGAAACGGACGTGTGGGGTCTACACGGAGGGGATCTTGCTGTGGGTCTGGCCCGGATGTTGCTCCAAAGTGTTCCTATGGGCTGACCTAACACAGCCGGGTGGGGAGGTCCACTGGTCAAAGCCCGTCCATGCAAAGTCAAAGGGCTAGATCCCATGGTCAAACGCTACAGGGTTAGGCGGGACGGGGGCACTTGGGGGGTAACAATGCCTATTTTTTGTATTTTCTCTTATTTTTTTAATTTTTTTCAATACTAATTTCATTAACTTAAATGTACAGAAAACATATATCGATTGCCCCCCACATGGGCCTTCTTCCGTCGTGTCACGGAGAGGTTAGACGGGACGGGCCGGGTACCTGTGGGGGGTAGCAATGCCGCCAGGTGTTGCGGTGGGCCCTCCTACGGTTGTGGAAACGTGGTGGCAGGCGCAGGCACGCGGCTTCGGGGTGGGCCCCCTCCCCCCTCACGGGCGTCGATGCCGCCATGCCCCGGAGGGGGAAAACGGCCATGTCGGGCCGACGCAGAGGGAATCTTGTGGTGGGTTGTGCCGGGACTGTGTTGGGGGTGTAGCCATGGCTGGGCTATGACAACAAGGTGGAAAGGTCCACCGGTCAAACTACGTCCAGCGAAAGTCAAAGGGATAGACCCGGCGGTCGTCTGTGTCAGGGTTAGACGGGACGGGGTACCTGGGGGGTAGCAATGCCGCCAGGTGTTGCGGTGGCCCTCCTACGATTATATAAGCATGGTGGCAGGTGTAGGCACCCGGCACGCGGCTTGTATGAGGTCTCGGTGCGATGCTCCGGTGGCATTGCTACCCCCCTAGGGCCCCCGTCCCGCCTAACCCTGTAGCATTTGACCACAGGATCTACCCCTTTGACTTTGCACGGACGGGCTTTGAGCAGTAGACGTATCCACCCGGTTGTGCAAGGTCAGCCCATAGGCCCATGGCAACATCTGGCCCGGATGTTGCTCCAAAGTGTTCCTATGGGCTGACCTAATACAACCGGGTGGGGAGGTCCACTGGTCAAAGCCCGTCCGTGCAAAGTCAAAGGGCTAGAACCCGTGGTCAAACGCTACAGGGTTAGGCGGGACGGGGGCACTGGGGGTAGCAATGCCACCGGAGCGTCGCACCGGGCCCTCATACATGCGGGGTGGTGTGGTGGCATGTCATAAGAAGCGGGACGCGTCTCCGGTGCGTGGCCCCCTCTCACGAACGGCGATGACACGGTAGTAGACGTTCTGCGGTAACGATGCGGCGTCAATATTACTAAATACTCGGAGCGCGATAAAATCATGAGTTTTTTTGCACGACGTGGGCACATGTGCTATAGGAACGACGGTATTTTTTCATAATTTTTGGTGATGGAGAAGTATCCGAAAAATTACCTCTACGCGGATTGCCCTTCGCGCGTCTACGGCTGTGGCCGGCGGCCTCCGGGGGCTAGCATGCCGCCAAATCTTGCGTAGGCGGCCTCTCACAAGTCTGGAAGTGTTGTGGCGGTTGCAAACGCCCGGCACGCGTGTCCGGGTTGTGCCCCCCTCACGGACGGCACCGCCGCCGGCACCTGGAGGGGGGAAACGGACGTTTGGGGTCTACACGGAGGGGATCTTGCTGTGGGTCTGGCCCGGATGTTGCTCCAAAGTGTTCCTATGGGCTGACCTAACACAACCGGGTGGGGAGGTCCACTGGTCAAAGCTCGTCCGTGCAAAGTCAAAGGGCTAGATCCCGTGGTCAAGCGCTACAGGGTTAGGCGGGACGGGGGCACTGGGGGCAGCAATGCCACCGGAGCGTCGCACCGGGCCCTCATACATGCAGGGTAGTGTGGTGGCATGTCCGAAGAGGCGGGACGCGTCTCCCTTGCATGGCCCCCCTTCACGGACGGCGATGACACGGTAGTAGATGTTCTACGGTAACGATACGGCGTCAATATTACTAAATACTCGGAGCGCGATAAAATCATGAGTTTTTTGCACGACGTGGGCACATGTGCTATAGGAAGGATGGTATTTTTTCATAATTTTTGGTGATGAAGAAGTATCCAAAAAATTCCCTCTACGCGGATTGCCCTTCGCGCGTCTACGGCTGTGGCCGGCGGCCTCCGGGGGCTAGCATGCCGCCAAATCTTGCGTAGGCGGCCTCTCAAAAGTATGGAAGTGTTGTGGCGGTTGCAAACGCCTGGCACGCGTGTCCGGGGTGTGCCCCCCTCACGGACGGCGCCGCCGCCGGCACCTGGAGGGGGGAAACAGACGCGTGGGGTCTACACGGAGGGGATCTTGCTGTGGGTCTGGCCCGGATGTTGCTCCAAAGTGTTCCTATGGGCTGACCTAACACAACTGGGTGGGGAGGTCCACTGGTCAAAGCCCGTCCGTGCAAAGTCAAAGGGCTAGATCCCGTGGTCAATCGCTACAGGGTTAGGTGGGATGGGGGCACTTGGGGGGGGGTAGCAATGCCTCCGGAGCGTCGCACCGGGCCCTCATACATGCAGGGTGGTGTGGTGGCATGTCCGAAGAGGCGGGACGCGTCTCCGGTGCATGGCCCCCCCTCACGGACGGCGATGACACGGTAGTAGACGTTCTGCGGTAACGATGCGACGTCAATATTACTAAATACTCGGAGCGCGATAAAATCATGAGTTTTTTGCATGACGTGGGCACATGTGCTATAGGAACGATGGTATTTTTTCATAATTTTTGGTGATGGAGAAGTATCCGAAAAATTCCCTCTACGCGGATTGCCCTTCGCGCGTCTACGGCTGTGGCCGACGGCCTCCGGGGGCTAGCATGCCGCCAAATCTTGCGTAGGCGGCCTCTCACAAGTCTGGAAGTGTTGTGGCGGTTGCAAACGCCCGGCACGCGTGTCCGGGGTGTGCCCCCCTCATGGACGGCGCCGCCGGCACCTGGAGGGGGGAAACGGACGTGTGGGGTCTACACGGAGGGGATCTTGCTGTGGGTCTGGCCCGGATGTTGCTCCAAAGTATTCCTATGGGCTGACCTAACACAACCGGGTGGGGAGGTCCACTGGTCAAAGCCCGTCCGTGCAAAGTCAAAGGGCTAGATCCCATGGTCAAACGCTACAGGGTTAGGCGGGACGGGGCACTGGGGGGTAGCAATGCCTATATTTTGTATTTTCTCTTATTTTTTTATTTTTTTTAATACTAATTTCATTAACTTAAATGTACAGAAAACATATATCGATTGCCCCCCACACGTGCCTTCTTCCGTCGTGTCACGGAGAGGTTAGACGGGACGGGCCGGGTACCTATGGGGGGTAGCAATGCCGTCAGGTGTTGCGGTGGGCCCTCCTACGGTTGTGGAAACGTGGTGGCAGGCGCAGGCACGCGGCTTCGGGGTGTGCCCCCTCCCCCCTCACGGGCGTCGATGCCGCCGTGCCCCGGAGGGGGAAACGGCCATGTCGGGCTGACGCAGAGGGAATCTTGGGGTGGGTTGTGCCGGGACTGTGTTGGGGGTGTAGCTATGGCTGGGCTATGACAAAAAGGTGAAAAAGTCCACCGGTCAAACTACGTCCAGCGAAAGTCAAAGGGATAGACCCGGCGGTCGTCTGTGTCAGGGTTAGACGGGACAGGGTACCTGGGGGTAGCAATGCCGCCAGGTGTTGCGGTGGCCCTCCTACAATTATATAAGCATGGTGGCAGGCGTAGGCACCCGGCACGCGGCTTGTATGAGGTCCCGGTGCGACGCTCCGGTGGCATTGCTACCCCCTAGGGCCCCCGTCCCGCCTAACCCTGTAGCATTTGACCACGGGATCTACCCCTTTGACTTTGCACGGACGGGCTTTGAGCAGTAGATGTATCCACCCGGTTGTGTAAGGTCAGCCCATAGGCCCACGGCAACATCTGGCCCGGATGTTGCTCCAAAGTGTTCCTATGGGCTGACCTAACACAAGCGGGTGGGGAGGTCCACTGGTCAAAGCCCGTCCGTGCAAAGTCAAAGGGCTAGATCCCGTGGTCAAATGCTACAGGGTTAGGCGGGACGGGGGCACTGGGGGTAGCAATGCCACCGGAGCGTCGCACCGGGCTCTCATACATGCGGGGTGGTGTGGTGGCATGTCCGAAGAGGTGGGACGCGTCTCCGGTGCGTGGCCCCCCCTCACGGACGGCGATGACACGGTAGTAGACGTTCTGCGGTAACGATGTGGCGTCAATATTACTAAATACTCGGAGCGCGATAAAATCATGAGTTTTTTTGCATGAGGTGGGCACATGTGCGATAGGAACCATGGTATTTTTTCATAATTTTTGGTGATGGAGAAGTATCCGAAAAATTCCCTCTACGCGGATTGCCCTTCGCGCGTCTACGGCTGTGGACGGCGGCCTCCGGGGGCTAGCATGCCGCCAAATCTTGCGTAGGCGGCCTCTCACAAGTCTGGAAGTGTTGTGGCGGTTGCAAACGCCCGACACGCGTGTCCGGGGTGTGCCCCCCCTTACGGACTGCGCCGCCGCCGGCACCTGGAGGGGGGAAACGGACACGTGGGGTCTACACGGAGGGGATCTTGCTGTGGGTCTGGCCCGGATGTTGCTCCAAAGTGTTCCTATGGGCTGACCTAATACAACCGGGTGGGGAGGCCCACTGGTCAAATCCCGTCCATGCAAAGTCAAAGGGCTAGATCCCGTGGTCAAACGCTACAGGGTTAGACGGGACGGGGCACTGGGGGTAGCAATGCCTATTTTTTGTATTTTCTCTTATTTTTTTATATTTTTTTCAATACTAATTTCATTAACTTAAATGTACAGAAAACATATATCGATTGCCCCCCACACGGGCCTTCTTCCATCGTGTCATGGAGAGGTTAGACGGGATGGGCCGGGTACCTGTGGGGGGTAGCAATGCCGCCAGGTGTTGCGGTGGGCCCTCCTACGGTTGTGGAAACGTGGTGGCAGGCGCAGGCACGCGGCTCCGGGGTGTGCCCCCTCCCCCCTCACGGGCGTCGATGCCGCCGTGCCCCGAAGGGCGGAAACGGCCATGTCGGGCCGACACAGAGGGAATCTTGGGGTGGGTTGTGCCGGGACTATGTTGGGGGTGTAGCTATGGCTGGGCTATGACAACAAGGTGAAAAGGTCCACCGGTCAAACTACATCCAGCGAAAGTCAAAGGGATAGACCCGGCGATCGTCTGTGTCAGGGTTAGACAGGACGGGGTACCTGGGGGTAGCAATGCCGCCAGGTGTTGCGGTGGCCCTCCTATAATTATATAAGCATGATGGCAGGCGTAGGCACCCGGCACGCGGCTTGTATGAGGTACCGGTGCGACGCTCCGGTGGCATTGCTACCCCCCTAGGGCCCCCGTCCCGCCTAACCCTGTAGCATTTGACCACGGGATCTACCCCTTTGACTTTGCACGGACGGGCTTTGAGCAGTAGACGTATCCACCCGGTTGTGTAAGGTCAGCCCATAGGCCCATGGAAACATCTGGCCCGGATGTTGCTCCAAAGTGTTCCTATGGGCTGACCTAACACAACCGGGTGGGGAGGTCCACTGGTCAAAGCCTGTCCGTGCAAAGTCAAAGGGCTAGATCCCGTGGTCAAACGCTACAGGGTTAGGCGGGACGGGGGCACTGGGGGGTAGCAATGCCACCGGAGTGTCGCATCGGGCCCTCATACATGCGGGGTGGTGTGGTGGCATGTCCGAAGAGGCGGGACGCATCTTCGATGCGTGGCCCCCCTCACGGACGGCGATGACACGGTAGTAGACGTTCCGCGGTAACGATGCGGCGTCAATATTACAAAAAACTCGGAGCACGATAAAATCATGAGTTTTTTTGCACGACGTGGGCACATGTGCTATAGGAACGATGGTATTTTTTCATAATTTTTGGTGATGGAGAAGTATCCGAAAATTTCCCTCTACGTGGATTGCCCTTTGCGCGTCTACGGCTGTGGCCGGCGGCCTCCGGGGGCTAGCATGCCGCCAAATCTTGCGTAGGCGGCCTCTCACAAGTCTGGAAGTGTTGTGGCGGGTGCAAACGCCCGGCACGCGTGTTCGGGGTGTGCCCCCCCTCACGGACGGCGCCGCCACCGGCACCTGGAGGGGGGAAACGGACGCGTGGGGTCTACACGGAGGGGATCTTGCTGTGGGTCTGGCCCGGATGTTGCTCCAAAGTGTTCCTATGGGCTGACCTAACACAACCGGGTCGGGAGGTCCACTGGTCAAAGCCCGTCCATGCAAAGTCAAAGGGCTAGATCCCGTGGTCAAACGCTACAGGGTTAGGTGGGACGGGGGCACTTGGGGGGGGG
>NW_021286511.1:17888-20332 GCF_002162155.2 Triticum dicoccoides
GTAGATGTATCCACCCGGTTCTGTAAGGTCAGCCCATAGGCCCACGGCAACATCTGGCCCGGATGTTGCTCCAAAGTGTTCCTATGGGCTGACCTAACACAACCGGGTGGGGAGGTCCACTGGTCAAAGCCCGTCCGTGCAAAGTCAAAGGGCTAGATCCCGTGGTCAAATGCTACAGGGTTAGGCGGGACGGGGGCACTGGGGGTAGCAATGCCACCGGAGCGTCGCACCGGGCTCTCATACATGCGGGGTGGTGTGGTGGCATGTCCGAAGAGGCGGGACGCGTCTCCGGTGCGTGGCCCCCCCTCACGGACGGTGATGACACGGTAGTAGACGTTCTGCGGTAACGATGCGGCGTCAATATTACTAAATACTCGGAACGCGATAAAATCATGAGTTTTTTTGCACGACGTGGGCACATGAGCTATAGGAACGATGGTATTTTTTCATAAATTTTGGTGATGGAGAAGTATCCGAAAAATTCCCTCTACGCGGATTGCCCTTCGCGCGTCTACGGCTGTGGCCGGCGGCCTCCGGGGGCTAGCATGCCGCCAAATCTTGTGTAGGCGGCCTCTCACAAGTCTGGAAGTGTTGTGGCGGTTGCAAACGCCCGGCACGCGTGTCCGGGGTGTGCCCCCCCCTCACGGACTGCGCCGCCGCCGGCACCTGGAGGGGGGAAACGGACACGTGGGGTCTACACGGAGGGGATCTTGCTGTGGGTCTGGCCCGGATGTTGCTCCAAAGTGTTCCTATGGGCTGACCTAACACAACCGGGTGGGGAGGTCCACTGGTCAAATCCCGTCCGTGCAAAGTCAAAGGGCTAGATCCCGTGGTCAAACGCTACAGGGTTAGACGGGACGGGGCACTGGGTAGCAATGCCTATTTTTTGTATTTTCTCTTATTTTTTTATTTTTCTTTCAATACTAATTTCATTAACTTAAATGTACAGAAAACATATATCGATTGCCCCCCACACGGGCCTTCTTCCATCGTGTCACGGAGAGGTTAGACGGGACGGGCCGGGTACCTGTGGGGGGTAGAAATGCCGCCAGGTGTTGCGGTGGGCCCTCCTACGGTTGTGGAAACGTGGTGGCACGCGCAGGCACACGGCTCCGGGGTGTGCCCCCTCCCCCCTCACGGGCGTCGATGCCGCCGTGCCCCGGAGGGCGTAAACGGCCATGTCGGGCCGACACAGAGGGAATCTTGGGGTGGGTTGTGCCGGGACTGTGTTGGGGGTGTAGCTATGGCTGGGCTATGACAACAAGGTGAAAAGGTCCACCGGTTAAACTACGCCCAGCGAAAGTCAAAGGGATAGACCCGGCGGTCGTCTGTGTCAGGGTTAGACGGGACGGGGTACCTGGGGGTTGCAATGCCGCCAGGTGTTGCGGTGGCCCTCCTACAATTATATAAGCATGGTGGCAGGCGTAGGCACCCGGCACGCGGCTTGTATGAGGTACCGGTGCGACGCTGCGGTGGCATTGCTACCCCCCTAGGGCCCCCGTCGCGCCTAACCCTGTAGCATTTGACCACGGGATCTACCCCTTTGACTTTGCACGGACGGGCTTTGAGCAGTAGACGTATCCACCCGGTTGTGTAAGGTCAGCCCATAGGCCCATGGAAACATCTGGCCCGGATGTTGCTCCAAAGTGTTCCTATGGGCTGACCTAACACAACCGGGTGGGGAGGTCCACTGGTCAAAGCCTGTCCGTGCAAAGTCAAAGGGCTAGATCCCGTGGTCAAACGCTACAGGGTTAGGCGGTACGGGGGCACTTGGGGGTAGCAATGCCACCGGAGTGTCGCATCGGGCCCTCATACATGCGGGGTGGTGTGGTGGCATGTCCGAAGAGGCGGGACGCGTCTCCGATGCGTGGCCCCCCCGCACGGACGACGATGACACGGTAGTAGACGTTCTGCGGTAACGATGCGGCATCAATATTACAAAATACTCGGAGCACGATAAAATCATGAGTTTTTTTGCATGACGTGGGCACATGTGCTATAGGAACGATGGTATTTTTTCATAATTTTTGGTGATGGAGAAGTATCCGAAAATTTCCCTCTACGTGGATTGCCCTTTGCGCGTCTACGGCTGTGGCCGGCGGCCTCCGGGGGCTAGCATGCCGCCAAATCTTGCGTAGGCGGCCTCTCACAAGTCTGGAAGTGTTGTGGTGGTTGCAAACGCCCGGCACCCGTGTTCGGGGTGTGCCCCCCTCACGGACGGCGCCGCCACCGGCACCTGGAGGGGGGAAACGGACGCGTGGGGTCTACACGGAGGGGATCTTGCTGTGGGTCTGGCTCGGATGTTGCTCCAAAGTGTTCCTATGGGCTGACCTAACACAACCGTGTGGGGAGGTCCACTGGTCAAAGCCCGTCCGTGCAAAGTCAAAGGGCTAGATCCCGTGGTCAAACGCTACAGTGTTAGGTGGGACGGGGGCACTTGGGGG
>NW_021286511.1:21039-25767 GCF_002162155.2 Triticum dicoccoides
TTTTTTGCACGACGCGGGCACATGTGCTATAGGAACGATGGTATTTTTTCATAATTTTTGGTGATGGAGAAGTATCCGAAAAATTCCTTCTACGCGGATTGCCCTTCGCGCGTCTACGGCTGTGGCCGGCGGCCTCCGGGGGCTAGCATGCCGCCAAATCTTGCGTATGTGGCCTCTCACAAGTCTGGAAGTGTTGTGGCGGTTGCAAACGCCCGACACGCGTGTCCGGGGTGTGCCCCCCCTCACGGACGGCGCCGCCGCCGGCACCTGGAGGGGGGAAACGGACGTGTGGGGTCTACACGGAGGGGATCTTGCTGTGGGTCTGGCCCGGATGTTGCTCAAAAGTATTCCTATGGGCTGACCTAACACAACCGGGTGGGGAGGTCCACTGGTCAAAGCCCGTCCGTGCAAAGTCAAAGGGCTAAATTCCGTGGTCAAACGCTACAGGGTTAGGCGGGATGGGGCACTGGGGGTAGAAATGCCTATTTTTTGTATTTTCTCTTATTTTTTATATTTTTCAATACTAATTTCATTAACTTAAATGTACAGAAAACATATATCGATTGCCCCCCACACGGGCCTTCTTCCGTCGTGTCACAGAGAGGTTAGACGGGACGGGCCGGGTACCTGTGGGGGGTAGCAATGCCACCAGGTGTTGCGGTGGGCCCTGCTACGGTTGTCGAAACATGGTGGCAGGCGCAGGCACGCGGCTCCGGCGTGTGCCCCCTCCCCCCTCACGGGCGTCGATGCCGCCGTGCCCCGGAGGGGGGAAACGGCCATGTCGGGCCGACGCAGAGGGAATCTTGGGGTGGGTTGTGCCGGGACTGTGTTGGGGGTGTAGCTATGGCTGGGCTATGACAACAAAGTGAAAAGGTCCACCGGTCAAACTACGTCCAGCGAAAGTCAAAGGGATAGACCCGGCGGTCATCTGTGTCAGGGTTAGACGGGACGGGGTACCTGGGGGTATTAATGCCGCCAGGTGTTGCGGTGGCCCTCCTACAATTATATAAGCATGGTGGCAGGCGTAGGCACCCGGCACGCAGCTTGTATGAGGTCCCGGTGCGACGCTTTGACTTTGCACGGACGGGCTTTGAGCAGTAAATGTATCCACCCGGTTGTGTAAGGTCAGCCCATAGGCCCATGGCAACATCTGGCCCGGACGTTGCTCCAAAGTGTTCCTATGGGCTGACCTAACACAACCGGGTGGGGAGGAACTGGTCAAAGCCCGTCCGTGCAAAGTCAAAGGGTTAGATCCCGTGGTCAAACACTACAGGGTTAGGCGGGACGGGGGCACTTGGGGGTTGCAATGCCACCGGAGCGTCGCACCGGGCCCTCATACGTGCGGGGTGGAGTGGTGGCATGTCCGAAGAGGCGGGATGCGTCTCCGGTGCGTGGCCCCCCCTCACGGACGGCGATGACACGGTAGTAGACGTTCTGCGGTAACAATGCAGCGTCAATATTACTAAATACTCGGAGCGCGATAAAATCATGAGTTTTTTTGCACGACGTGGGCACATGTGCTATAGGAACAATGATATTTTTTCATAATTTTTGGTGATGGAGAAGTATCCGAAAAATTCCCTCTACGCGGATTGCCCTTCGCGCGTCTACGGCTGTGGCCGGTGGCCTCCGGGGGCTAGCATGCCGCCAAATCTTGCGTAGGCGGCCTCTCACAAGTCTGGAAGTGTTGTGGCGGTTGCAAACGCCCGACACGCGTTTCCGGGGTGTGCCCCCCCTCACGGACGGCGCCGCCGCCGGCACCTGGAGGGGGGAAACGAACGTGTGGGGTCTACACGAAGGGGATCTTGCTGTGGGTCTGGCCCGGATGTTGCTCCAAAGTGTTCCTATGGGCTGACCTAACACAACCGGGTGGGGAGGTCCACTGGTCAAAGCCCGTCCGTGCAAAGTCAAAGGGCTAGATCCCGTGGTCAAACGCTACAGGGTTAGGTGGGATGGGGGCACTTGGGGGGTAGCAATGCCTCCGGAGTGTTGCACCGGGCCCTCATACATGCGGGGTGGTGTGGTGGCATGTCCGAAGAGTTGGGACACGTCTCTGGTGCGTGGCCCCCCCCTCACGGACGGCGATGACACGGTAGTAGACGTTCTGCGGTAACGATGCGGCGTCAATATTACTAAATACTCGGAGCGCGATAAAATCATGAGTTTTTTTGCACGACGTGGGCACATGTGCTATAGGAACGATGGTATTTTTTCATAATTTTTGGTGATGGAGAAGTATCCGAAAAATTTCCTCTACGCGGATTGCCCTTCGCGCGTCTACGGCTGTGGCCGGCGGCCTCCGGGGGCTAGCATGCCGCCAAATCTTGCGTAGGCGGCCTCTCACAAGTCTGGATGTGTTGTGGCGGTTGCAAACGCCCCACACGCGTGTCCGGGGTGTGCCCCCCCTCACGGACGGCGCCGCCGCCGGCACCTGGAGGGGGGAAACGGACGTGTGGGGTCTACACGGAGGGGATCTAGCTGTGGGTCTGGCCCGGATGTTGCTCCAAAGTATTCCTATGGGCTGACCTAACACAACCGGGTGGGGAGGTCCACTGGTCAAAGCCCGTCCGTGCAAAGTCAAAGGGCTAGATCCCGTGGTCAAACGCTACAGGGTTAGGCGGGACGGGGGCACTTGGGGGGGTAGCAATGCCTCCGAAGCGTCGCACTGGGCCCTCAAACATGCGGGGTGGTGTGGTGGCATGTCCGAAGAGGCGGGACGCGTCTCCGGTGCGTGCCCCCCCCCCCCTCACAGACGGCGATGACACGGTAGTAGACGTTCTGCGGTAACGATGCGGCGTCAATATTACTAAATACTCGGAGCGCGATAAAATCATGAGTTTTTTTGCACGACGTGGGCACATGTGCTATAGGAACGATGGTATTTTTTCATAATTTTTGGTGATGGAGAAGTATCCGAAAAATTCCCTCTACGCAGATTGCCCTTCGCGCGTCTACGGCTGTGGCCGGCGGCCTCCGGGGGCTAGCATGCCGCCAAATCTTGCGTAGGCGTCCTCTCACAAGTCTGGAAGTGTTGTGGCGGTTGCAAACGCCCGGCACGCGTGTCCGGGGTTTGCCCCCCCTCACGGACGGCGCCGCCGCCGGCACCTGGAGGGGGGAAACGGACGTGTGGGGTCTACACGGAGGGGATCTAGCTGTGGGTCTGGCCCGGATGTTGCTCCAAAGTATTCCTATGGGCTGACCTAACACAACCGGGTGGGGAGGTCCACTGGTCAAAGCCCATCCGTGCAAAGTCAAAGGGCTAGACCCCGTGGTCAAATGCTACATGGTTAGGCGGGACGGGGCACTGGGGGTAGCAATGCCTATTTTTTGTATTTTCTCTTATTTTTTATTTTTTTTTCAATACTAATTTCATTAACTTAAATGTACAGAAAACATATATCGATTGCCCCCCACACGGGCCTTCTTCCGTCGTGTCACGGAGAGGTTAGACGGGACGGGCCGGGTACCTGTGGGGGGTAGCAATGCCGCCAGGTATTGCGGTGGGCCCTCCTACGGTTGTGGAAACATGGTGGCAGGCGCAGGCACGCGGCTCCGGGGTGTGCCCCTCCCCCCTCACGGGCGTCGATGCCGCCGTGCCCCGAAGGGGGGAAACGGCCATGTCGGGCCAACACAGAGGGAATCTTGGGGTGGGTTGTGCCGGGACTGTGCTGGGGGTGTAGCTATGGCTGGGCTATGACAATAAGGTGAAAAGGTCCACCGGTCAAACTACGTCCAGCGAAAGTCAAAGGGATAGACCCGGCGGTCGTCTGTGTCAGGGTTAGACGGGACGGGGTACCTAGGGGTAGCAATGCCGCCAGGTGTTGCGGTGGCCCTCCTACAATTATATAAGCATGGTGGCAGGCGTAGGCACCCGGCACGCGGCTTGTATGAGGTCCCGGTGCGACGCTCCAGTGGCATTGCTACCCCCAGTGCCCCCGTCCCGCCTAACCCTGTAGCGTTTGACCACGGGATCTAACCCTTTGACTTTGCACGGACGGGCTTTGACCAGTGGACCTCCCCACCCGGTTGTGTTAGGTCAGCCCATAGGAACACTTTGGAGCAACATCCGGGCCAGACCCACGCCAAGATCCCCTCCGTGTAGACCCCACGCATCTGTTTTCCCCCTCCAGGTGCCGGAGGCGGCGCTGTCCGTGAGGGGGGGCACACCCCGGAGACGCGTGCCGCCTCTTCAGACATGCCACCACACCACCCCACATGTATGAGTGCCCGATGCGATGCTCGGTGGCATTGCTACCCCCCAGTGCCCCCGTCCTGCCGTGTAGACCTCACGGGGGTGGCTACCGCCGTGTCCCGGAGGGGGGAAACGGCCACGTCGGGCCGACACGGAGGGTATCTTTGGGTGGTTGCCGGAATGGTGTTGGGGGGTGCAGCACATGCCGTAACAAAAAAATAAAAAATAAAAAAATGCCCTAAGAAAAAAAATAAAAAAATGCAAGCCGTCGGCATAGCAGCGCACATGTCCACGGATCGATGACGTGGCAAAGGGGCAGGCCTATGCCGACGGCGAGGCCGTCGGCATAGGGCCGACCTTATCCCCTTGGCGGTTCGCCCCCACCACCCATTCGCCATCCATCTCCCCCTTCCTCCCCGACCCACACCCGCGCCGCACCGCCCACCACCTCCGCCGCCCGACCTGAGCACGCCACCGCCAGCCCCGAGCCCGCCGCCGCCCGCGCCTCCCCGCCCTGACCCCGCGCCGCCCCTCCC
>NW_021286511.1:27505-29958 GCF_002162155.2 Triticum dicoccoides
GCCTTTTCATCACGAAGGAGTCTGCCAAAATGACGAAGTGGCACAAGGAAGGTATAAGGTACAATCCAAACAAAATCGTACATCCATCGGGAGGGGAAGCATGGAAGTCATTCGATGAAGAATACCCCGAGGAAGTAGCCGAGGCTGGGAATGTCAGAATAGCCATATCAGGTGATGGGTTGAATCCATATGGTATGTCGTCCAATCCATACAACTGTTGGCCTGTGTTTGTAATTCCGCTCAATCTTCCTCCCGGTGCCCTAATGCAACGGAAGACCATGTTCTTGTCGCTCATCATTCCGGGGCCTGACTACCCGGGGAAGCAATTGGGTGTGTTTATGCAGCCGCTTGTGGATGCTTTGCACCATTCTTGGTACTTTCCGAGGTTGACAGACGGGACGCTCCGGGTACCTGTGGGGGGTAGCAATGCCACCAGGTGTTGCGGTGGGCCCTCCTATGGTTGTGGAAACATGGTGGCAGGCGCAGGCACGCGGCTCCAGGGTGTGCCCCCTCCCCCCTCACGGGCGTCGATGCCGCCGTGCCCAGGAGGGGGAAACGGCCATGTCGGGCCGACGCAGAGGGAATCTTGGGGTGGGTTGTGCTGGGACTGTGTTGGGGGTGTAGCTATGGCTGGGCTATGACAACAAGGTGAAAAGGTCCACCGGTCAAACTACATCCAGCGAAAGTCAAAGGGATAGACCCGGCGGTCGTCTGTGTCAGGGTTAGACGGGACAGGGTACCTGGGGGTAGCAATGCCGCCAGGTGTTGCGGTGGCCCTCCTACAATTATATAAGCATGGTGGCAAGCGTAGGCACCCGGCACGCGGTTGTATGAGGTCCCGGTGCGACGCTCCGGTGGCATTGCTACCCCCCTAGGGCCCCCGTCCCGCCTAACCCTGTAGCATTTGACCACGGGATCTACCCCTTTGACTTTGCACGGACGGGCTTTGAGAAGTAGATGTATCCACCCGGTTGTGTAAGGTCAGCCCATAGGCCCACGGCAACATCTGGCCCGGATGTTGCTCCAAAGTGTTCCTATGGGCTGAGCTAACACAACCGGGTGGGGAGGTCCATTGGTCAAAGCCCGTCCGTGCAAAGTCAAAGGGCTAGATCCCGTGGTTAAACGCTACAGGGTTAGGCGGGACGGGGGCACTGGGGGTAGCAATGCCACCGGAGCGTCGCACCGGGCCCTCATACATGCGGGATGGTGTGGTGGCATGTTCTAAGAGGCGGGACGCGTCTCCGGTGCGTGGCCCCCCCTCACAGACGGCGATGACACGGTAGTAGACGTTCTGCGGTTACGATGCGGCGTCAATATTACTAAATACTCGGAGCGCGATAAAATCATGAGTTTTTTTGCACGACGTGGGCACATGTGCTATAGGAACGACGGTATTTTTTCATAATTTTTGGTGATGGAGAAGTATTCGAAAAATTCCCTCTACGCGGATCGCCCTTCGCGCGTCTACAGCTGTGGCCGGCGACCTCCGGGGGCTAGCATACCGCCAAATCTTGCGTAGGCGGCCTCTCACAAGTCTGGAAGTGTTGTGGCGGTTGCAAACGCCCGGCACGCGTGTCCGGGGTGTGCCCCCCCTCACGAACGGCGCCGCCGCCGGCACCTGGAGGGGGGAAACGGACACGTGGGGTCTACACGGAGGGGATCTTGCTGTGGGTCTGGCCTGGATGTTGCTCCAAAGTGTTCCTATGGGCTGACTTGACACAACCGGGTGGGGAGGTCCACTGGTCAAAGCCCGTCCGTGCAAAGTCAAAGGGCTAGATCCCGTGGTCAAACGCTAGAGGGTTAGGCGGGACGGGGGCACTGGGGGGTAGTAATGCCATCGGAGCATCGCACCGAGCCCTCATACATGCAGGGTGGTTTGGTGGCATGTCCGACGAGGCGGGACGCGTCTCCGGTGCATGGCCCCCCCTCACGGACGGCGATGACACGCTAGTAGATGTTCTGCGGTAACGATGCGGCGTCAATATTACTAAATACTCGGAGCGCGATAAAATCATGAGTTTTTTGCATGACGTGGGCACATGTGCTATAGGAAGGATGGCATTTTTTCATAATTTTTGGTGATGAAGAAGTATCCGAAAAATTCCCTCTACGCGGATTGCCCTTCGCGCGTCTATGGCTGTGGCTGGCGGCCTCCGGGGGCTAGCATGCTGCCAAATCTTGCGTAGGCGGCCTCTCACAAGTCTGGAAGTGTTGTGGCGGTTGCAAACGCCCAGCACGCGTGTCCGGGGTGTGCCCCCCTCACGGACAGCGCCGCCGCCGGCACCTGGAGGGGGGAAACGGACGCGTGGGGTCTACACGGAGGGGATCTTGCTGTGGGTCTGGCCCGGATGTTGCTCCAAAGTGTTCCTATGGGCTGACCTAACACAACCGGGTGGGGAGGTCCACTGGTCAAAGCCCGTCCGTGCAAAGTCAAAGGGCTAGATCCCGTGGTC
>NW_021286511.1:29968-38699 GCF_002162155.2 Triticum dicoccoides
TGCGTGGCCCCCCCTCACGGACGGCGATGACATGGTAGTAGACGTTCTGCGGTAACGATGCGGCGTCAATATTACTAAATACTCGGAGCGCGATAAAACCATGAGTTTTTTTGCACGACGTGGGCACATGTGCTATAGGAACGATGGTATTTTTTCATAATTTTTGGTGATGGAGAAGTATCCGAAAAATTCCCTCTACGCGGATTGCCCTTCGCGCTTCTACGGCTGTGGTCGGCGGCCTCCGGGGGCTAGCATGCCGCCAAATCTTGCATAGGCGGCCTCTCACAAGTCTGGAAGTGTTGTGGCGGTTGCAAACGCCCGGCACGCATGTCCGGGGTGTGCCCCCCCACGGACGGCGCCGCCGCCGGCACCTGGAGGGGGGAAACGGACGTGTGGGGTCTACACGGAGGGGATCTTGCTGTGGGTCTGGCCTGGATGTTGCTCCAAAGTATTCCTATGGGTTGACCTAACACAACCGGGTGGGGAGGTCCACTGGTCAAAGCCCGTCCGTGCAAAGTCAAAGGGCTAGATCCCGTGGTCAAACGCTACAGGGTTAGGCGGGACGGGGCACTGGGGGTAGCAATGCCTTTTTTATGTATTTTCTCTTATTTTTTATTTTTTTTCAATACTAATTTCATTAACTTAAATGTACAGAAAACATATATCGATTGCCCCCCACACGGGCCTTCTTCCGTCGTGTCACGGAGAGGTTAGACGGGACGGGCCGGGTACCTGTGGGGGGTAGCAATGCCGCCAGGTGTTACGGTGGGCCCTCCTACGGTTGTGGAAACGTGGTGGCAGGCGCAGGCACGCGGCTCCGGGGTGTGCCCCCTCCCCCCTCATGGGCGTCGATGCCGCCATGCCCCGGAGGGGGGAAACGGTCATGTCGGGCCGACGCAGAGGGAATCTTGGGGTGGGTTGTGCCGGGACTGTGTTGGGGGTGTAGCTATGGCTGGGCTATGACAACAAGGTGAAAAGGTCCACCGGTCAAACTACGTCCAGCGAAAGTCAAAGGGATAGACCCGGCGGTCGTCTCTGTCAGGGTTAGACGGGACGGGGTACCTGGGGGTAGCAATGCCGCCAGGTGTTGCGGTGGCCCTCCTACAATTTTATAAGCATGGTGGCAGGCGTAGGCACCCGACACGCGACTTGTATGAGGTCCCGGTGCGATGCTCCGGTGGCATTGCTACCCCCCTAGGGCCCCCGTCGCGCCTAACCCTGTAGCATTTGACCACGGGATCTACCCCTTTGACTTTGCACGGACGGGCTTTGAGAAGTAGATGTATCCACCCGGTTGTGTAAGGTCAACCCATAGGCCCACGGCAACATCTGGCCCGGATGTTGCTCCAAAGTGTTCCTATGGGCTGACCTAACACAACCGGGTGGGGAGGTCCACTGGTCAAAGCCCGTCCGTGCAAAGTCAAAGGGCTAGATCCCATGGTCAAACGCTACAGGGTTAGGCGGGACGGGGGCACTGGGGGTAGCAATGCCACCGGAGCGTCGCACCGGCCCCTCATACATGCGGGGTGGTGTGGTGGCATGTCCGAAGAGGCGGGACGCGTCTCTGGTGCGTGGCCCCCCCTCACGGACGGCGATGACACGGTAGTAGACGTTCTGCGATAACGATGCGGCGTCAATATTACTAAATACTCGGAGCGCGATAAAATCATGAGTTTTTTTGCACGACGTGGGCACATGTGCTATAGGAACGATGGTATTTTTCATAATTTTTGGTGATGGAGAAGTATCCGAAAAATTCCCTCGACGCGGATTGCCCTTCGCGCGTCTACGACTGTGGCCGGCGGCCTCTGGGGGCTAGCATGCCGCCAAATCTTGCGTAGGTGGCCTCTCACAAGTCTGGAAGTGTTGTGGCGGTTGCAAACGCCAGGCACGCGTGTCCGGGGTGTGCCCCCCCTCACGGACGGCGCCGCCGCCGGCACCTGGAGGGGGAAACGGATGTGTGGGGTCTACACGGAGGGGATCTTGCTGTGGGTCTGGCCCGGATGTTGCTCCAAAGTATTCCTATGGGCTGACCTAACACAACCGGGTGGGGAGGTCCACTGGTCAAAGCCCGTCCGTGCAAAGTCAAAGGGCTAGATCCCGTGGTCAAACGCTACAGGGTTAGGCGGGATGCGGCACTGGGGGTAGCAATGCCTATTTTTTATATTTTCTCTTATTTTTTTATTTTTTTCAATACTAATTTCATTAACTTAAATGTACAGAAAACATATATCGATTGCCCCCCACACGGGCCTTCTTCCGTCGTGTCACGGAAAGGTTAGACGGGATGGGTCGGGTACCTGTGGGGGGTAGCAATGCCACCAGGTGTTGCGGTGGGCCCTCCTACGGTTGTGGAAACGTGGTGGCAGGCGCAGGCACGCGGCTCTGGGTTGTGCCCCCTCCTCTCTCACGGGCGTCGATGCCGCCGTGCCCCGGAGGGGGGAAACGGCCATGTCGGGCCGACGCAGTGGGAATCTTGGGGTGGGTTGTGCCGGGACTGTGTTGGGGGTGTAGCTATGGCTGGGCTAGGACAACAAGGTGAAAAGGTCCACCGGTCAAACTACGTCCAGCGGAAGTCAAAGGGATAGACCCGGCGGTCGCCTGTGTCAGGGTTAGACGGGACGGGGTACCTGGGGGTAGCAATGCTGCCAGGTGTTGCGGTGGCCCTCCTACAATTATATAAGAATGGTGGCAGGCGTAGGCACCCGGCACGCGGCTTGTATGAGGTCCCGGTGCAACGCTCCGGTGGCATTGCTACCCCCCTAAGGCCCCCGTCCCGCCTAACCCTGTAGCATTTGACCACGGGATCTACCCCTTTGACTTTGCACGGACGGGCTTTGAGCAGTAGATGTATCCACCCGGTTGTGTAAGGTCAGCCCATAGGCCCACGGGAACATCTGGCCCGGATGTTGCTCCAAATTGTTCCTATGGGCTGACCTAACACAACCGGGTGGGGAGGTCCACTGGTCAAAGCCCGTCCGTGCAAAGTCAAAGGGCTAGATCTCGTGGTCAAATGCTACAGGGTTAGGCGGGACGGGGGCACTGGGGGGTAGCAATGCCACCGGAGCGTCGCACCAGGCCCTCAAACATGCGGGGTGGTGTGGTGGCATGTCCGAAGAGGCGGGACGCGTCTCCGGTGCGTGGCCCCCCCTCACGGACGGCGATGACACGGTAGTAGACGTTCTGCGGTAACGATGCGGCGTCAATATTACTAAATACTCGGAGCGCGATAAAATCATAAGTTTTTTTGCATGACGTGGGCACATGTGCTATAGGAACGATGGTATTTTTTCATAATTTTTGGTGATGGAGAATATCCGAAAAATTCCCTCTACGCGGATTGCCCTTCGCGCGTCTACGGCTGTGGCCGGCGGCCTCCGGGGGCTAGCATGCCGCCAAATCTTGCGTAGGCGGCCTCTCACAAGTCTGGAAGTGTTGTGGCGGTTGCAAACGCCCGGCACGCGTGTCCGGGGTGTGCCCCCCTCACGGATTGCGCCGCCGCCGGCACCTGGAGGGGGGAAACGGACGTGTGGGGTCTACACGAAGGGGATCTTACTGTGGGTCTGGCCCGGATGTTGCTCCAAAGTATTCCTATGGGCTGACCTAACACAACCGGGCGGGGAGGTCCACTGGTCAAAGCCCGTCCGTGCAAAGTCAAAGGGCTAGATCCCGTGGTCAAACGCTACAGGGTTAGGCGGGACGGGGCACTGGGGGTAGCAATGCCTATTTTTTGTATTTTCTCTTATTTGGTTTTTTTTTCAATACTAATTTCATTAACTTAAATGTACAGAAAACATATATCGATTGCCCCCCACACGGGCCTTCTTCCGTCGTGTCACGGAGAGGTTAGACGGGACGGGCCGGGTACCTGTGGGGGGTAGCAATGCCGCCAGGTGTTGCGGTGGGCCCTCCTACGGTTGTGGAAACGTGGTGGCAGGCGCAGGCACGCGGCTCCGGGGTGTGCCCCCTCCCCCCTCACGGGCGTCGATGCCGCCGTGCCCCGGAGGGGGGAAACGGCCATGTCGGGCCGACGCAGAGGGAATCTTGGGGTGGGTTGTGCTGGGACTGTGTTGGGGGTGTAGCTATGACTGGGCTATGACAACAAGGTGAAAAGGTCCACCGGTCAAACTACGTCCAGCGAAAGTCAAAGGGATAGACCCGGCGATCGTCTGTGTCAGGGTTAGACGGGACGGGGTACCTGGGGGTAGCAATGCCGCCAGGTGTTGCGGTGGCCCTCCTACAATTATATAAGCATGGTGGCAGGCGTAGGCACCCGGCTTGTATGAGGTCCCGGTGCGACGCTCCGGTGGTATTGCTACCCCCCTAAGGCCCCCATCCCGCCTAACCCTGTAGCATTTGACCACGGGATCTACCCCTTTGACTTTGCACGGACGGGCTTTGAGCAGTAGATGTATCCACCCGGTTGTGTAAGGTCAGCCCATAGACCCACGGGAACATCTGGCCCGGATGTTGCTCCAAAGTGTTCCTATGGGCTGACCTAACACAACCGGGTGGGGAGGTCCACTGGTCAAAGCCCGTCCGTGCAAAGTCAATGGGCTACATCCCGTGGTCAAACGCTACAGGGTTAGGCGGGACGGGGGCACTGGGGGGGTAGCAATGCCACCGGAGCGTCGCACCGGGCCCTCATACATGCGGGGTGGTGTGGTGGCATGTCCGAAGAGGCGGGACGCGTCTCCGGTGCGTGGCCCCCCCTCATGGACGGCGATGACACGGTAGTAGACATTCTGCGGTAACGATGCGGCGTCAATATTACTAAATACTCGGAGCGCGATAAAATCATGAGTTTTTTTGCACGACGTGGGCACATGTGCTATAGGAACGATGGTATTTTTTCATAATTTTTGGTGATGGAGAATTATCCAAAAAATTCCCTCTACGCGGATTGCCCTTCGCGCGTCTACGGCTGTGGCCGGCGGCCTCCGGGGGCTAGCATGCCGCCAAATCTTGCGTAGGCGGCCTCTCACAAGTCCAGAAGTGTTGTGGCGGTTGCAACCGCCCGGCACGCGTGTCCGGGATGTGCCCCCCCTTACGGACGGCGCCGCCGCCGGCACCTGGAGGGGGAAACGGACGCGTGGGGTCTACACGGAGGGGATCTTGGTTTGGGTCTGGCCCGGATGTTGCTCCAAAGTGTTCCTATGGGCTGACCTAACACAACCGGGTGGGGAGGTCCACTGGTCAAAGCCCGTCCATGCAAAGTCAAAGGGCTAGATCCCATGGTCAAACGCTACAGGGTTAGGCGGGACGGGGGCACTTGGGGGGTAACAATGCCTATTTTTTGTATTTTCTCTTATTTTTTTAATTTTTTTCAATAGTAATTTCATTAACTTAAATGTACAGAAAACATATATCGATTGCCCCCCACATGGGCCTTCTTCCGTCGTGTCACGGAGAGGTTAGACGGGACGGGCCGGGTACCTGTGGGGGGTAGCAATGCCGCCAGGTGTTGTGGTGGGCCCTCCTACGGTTGTGGAAACGTGGTGGCAGGCGCAGGCACGCGGCTTCGGGGTGGGCCCCCTCCCCCCTCACGGGCGTCGATGCCGCCATGCCCCGGAGGGGGAAAACGGCCATGTCGGGCCGACGCAGAGGGAATCTTGGGGTGGGTTGTGCCGGGACTGTGTTGGGGGTGTAGCCATGGCTGGGCTATGACAACAAGGTGAAAAGGTCCACCGGTCAAACTATGTCCAGCGAAAGTCAAAGGGATAGAACCGGCGGTCGTCTGTGTCAGGGTTAGACGGGACGGGGTACCTGGGGGGTAGCAATGCCGCCAGGTGTTGCGGTGGCCCTCCTACAATTATATAAGCATGGTGGCAGGTGTAGGCACCCGGCACGCGGCTTGTATGAGGTCCCGATGCGACGCTCCGGTGGCATTGCTACCCCCCTAGGTCCCCCGTCCCGCCTAACCCTGTAGCATTTGACCACAGGATCTACCCCTTTGACTTTGCACGGACGGGCTTTGAGCAGTAGACGTATCCACCCGGTTGTGCAAGGTCAGCCCATAGGCCCATGGCAAACATCTGGCCCGGATGTTGCTCCAAAGTGTTCCTATGGGCTGACCTAATACAACCGGGTGGGGAGGTCCACTGGTGAAGGCCCGTCCGTGCAAAGTCAAAGGGCTAGATCCTGTGGTCAAACGCTACAGGGTTAGGCGGGACGGGGGCACTGGGGGTAGCAATGCCACCGGAGCATCGCATCGGGCCCTCATACATGCGGGGTGGTGTGGTGGCATGTCCGAAGAGGCGGGACGCGTCTCCGGTGCGTGGCCCCCCCTCACTGACGGCGATGACACGGTAGTAGACGTTCTGCGGTAACGATGCAGCGTCAATATTACTAAATACTTGGAGCGTGATAAAATCATGTGTTTTTTTGCACGACGTGGGCACATGTGCTATAGGAACGATGGTATTTTTTCATAATTTTTGGTGATGGAGAAGTATCCGAAAAATTCCCTCTACGCGGATTGCCCTTTGCGCGTCTACGGTTGTGGCCGACGGCCTCCGGGGGCTACCATGCCGCCAAATCTTGCGTAGGCGGCCTCTCACAAGCCTGGAAGTGTTGTGGCGGTTGCAAACGCCCGGCACGCGTGCCCGGGGTGTGCCCTCCTCACGGACGGCGCCACCGCCGGCACCTGGAGGGGGGAAACGGACGCGTGGGGTCTACACGGAGGGGATCTTGCTATGGGTCTGGCCCGAATGTTGCTCCAAAGTGTTCCTATGGCCTGACCTAACACAACCGGGTGGGGAGGTCCACTGGTCAAAGCCCGTCCGTGCAAAGTCAAAGGGCTAGATCCCGTGGTCAAACGATACAGGGTTAGGCGGGACGGGGGCACTGGGGGGTAGCAATGCCACCGGAGCGTCGCACCGGGCCCTCATACATGCAGGGTGGTGTGGTGGCATGTCCGAAGAGGCGGGACGCGTCTCCGGTGCATGACCCCCCCTCACGGACGGCGATAACACGGTAGTAGATGTTCTGCGGTAACGATGCGGCGTCAATATTACTAAATACTCGGAGCGCGATAAAATCATGAGTTTTTTGCACGATGTGGGCACATGTGCTATAGGAAGGATGGTATTTTTTCATAATTTTTGGTGATGAAGAAGTATCCGAAAAATTCCCTCTACGCGGGTTGCCCTTCGCGCGTCTACGGCTGTGGCCGGCGGCCTCCGAGGGCTAGCATGCCGCCAAATCTTGTGTAGGCGGCCTCTCACAAGTCTGGAAGTGTTGTGGCGGTTGCAAACGCCCGTCACGTGTGTCCGGGGTGTGCCCCCCTCACGGACAGCGCCGCCGCCGGCACCTGGAGGGGGGAAACGGACGCGTGGGGTCTACACGGAGGGGATCTTGCTCTGGGTCTGGCCCGGATGTTGCTCCAAAGTGTTGCTATGGGCTGACCTAACACAACCGGGTGGGGAGGTCCACTGGTCAAAGCCCGTCCATGCAAAGTCAAAGGGCTAGATCCCGTGGTCAAATGCTACAGGGTTAGGCGGGACGGGGGCACTGGGGGGGTAGCAATGCCACCGGAGCATCGCACCGGGCCCGCATACATGCGGGGTGGTGTGGTGGCATGTCCGAAGAGGCGGGACGCGTCTCCGATGCGTGGTCCCCCCTCACGGACGGCGATGACACGGTAGTAGACGTTATGCTGTAATGATGCGGCATCAATATTACTAAATACTCGGAGCGCGATAAAATCATGAGTTTTTTGCACGACGTGGGCTCATGTGCTATAGGAACGATGGTATTTTTTCATAATTTTTGGTGATGGAGAAGTATTCGAAAAATTCCCTCTACGCGGATTGCCCTTCGCGCGTCTACGGCTGTGGTCGGCGGCCTCCGGGGGCTAGCATGCCGCCAAATCTTGCGTAGGCGGCCTCTCACAAGTCTGGAAGTGTTGTGGCGGTTGCAAACGCCTGGGCGACGCTCCGTTGGCATTGCTACCCCCCATTGCCCCCGTCCCGCCTAACCCTGTAGCGTTTGACCACGGGATCTAACCCTTTGACTTTGCACGGACGGGCTTTGACCAGTGGACCTCCCCACCCGGTTGTGTTATGTCAGCCCATAGGAACACTTTGGAGCAACATCCGGGCCAGACCCACGGCAAGATCCCCTCCGTGTAGACCCCACGCATCTGTTTTCCCCCTCCAGGTGTCGGCGGCGGCGCCGTCCGTGAGGGGGGGCACACCCCGGAGACGCGTGCCACCTCTTCGGACATGCCACCACACCACCCCACATGTTGAGTGCCCGGTGCGATGCTCCGGTGGCATTGCTACCCCCCAGTGCCCCCGTCCTGCCGTGTAGACCTCACGGGCGTGGCTACCGCCGTGTCCCGGAGGGGGGAAACGGCCACGTCGGGCCGACACGGAGGGTATCTTTGGGTGGTTGCCGGAATGGTGTTGGGGGGTGCAGCACATGCCGTAACAAAAAAATAAAAAATAAAAAAATGCCATAAGAAAAAAATAAAAAAATGCAAGCCGTCGGCATAGCAGCGCACATGTCCACGGATCGATGACGTGGCAAAGGGGCAGGCCTATGCCGACGGCGAGGCTGTCGGCATAGGGCCGACCTTATCCCCTTGGCGGTTCGCCCCCACCACCCATTCGCCATCCATCTCCCCCTTCCTCCCCGACCCACTCCCGTGCCGCACCGCCCACCACCTTCGCCGCCCGACCTGAGCACGCCACCGCCGGCCCCGAGCCCGCCGCCGCCCGCGCCTTCC
>NW_021286511.1:39104-45865 GCF_002162155.2 Triticum dicoccoides
CGACCCTGCGCCGGCCGCCCCGCCCCTACCCTGCGCCTCCCCGCCCCAACTCCGGCCGGCCCTCTCGAAGGTGATTTTTTGAAGTTTTTAGTGTTTTTAGTAATTTTGTAGCTTGTTAGATATATATAGTTAGATAGGTATTTAGATAGGTATTTAGATAGTTAGATACATAGTTAGATAGAAAGTTAGATAGGTAGATAGTTAGATAAATAGATATATGTTGGTTAGATGAGATGCTATATAGATAGATAGTTAGATAGGTAGATAGTTAGATAGGTAGATAGTTAGTAAAAAATTGGTTAGATGAGATGCTATATGTTGCATACCTTGAAAAAGAAAATTGGTGACGATGATAAATATGTGATGGCGATGATGAATATGTGATGGCGATGATGAATATGTGATGACGATGATGAATATGTGATGACGATAATGAATATAGGTAGTAAAAAATTTGGTTAGACGAATAGGTGATAATGATGATGATGAATATGTCATGACGATGATGAATATATTGTTAATGTTGTTAGTTTTTTTGCCTACATGATGCAAAAATAAATGAATGCATGTTTAAATGTTTTAAGTATGCTCTATGAGTTGTGATGTTCTAATTTTTTGTCACGATGGAATTTGCAGGCTTTGTGGTTTCGCATTTCATTGGAGTGACCGTTGTCCGACGTGTTGGGCTCCCCGAGCATCCCTCTGCTGTTCGACTACTTCCTCTATAGCCGAGGGTGAGCTACAAGTCCATCTCCTCCAATTTTTCATATCCCTAGATTTCATTCTCAAGTCAACTGACGTAACCTAGGCGTCTCCCGTCCGAAAGGGTTGCATCGATAAATATGCATTCAATTGCATATTTATCACTGCAGCTCTTTTGGATTGTCCAGCGTTTTCCATGGACAGCCCGAGGATGTGTAGATTGGGTATGTTCTTCTTGTTCTACCCCGTTCCGAGACAGGATTTCGGCGGCGCCTCCCCATTGTTCTCCGGAGCACATTCTCTCGGCTATTTGCCGAGACGTGTATCTGGAGAACAGCGGGGAGGTGCTGCCGAAATTTTGTCTCGGAATGGGGTAGAATGGAGAACGTACTCAATCTACACATCCTCGGGTGGGATTAGGACCCATCTTTACCTATTAGAGATGTAGGTGGATTAAACGCGGTAGACACTGAAAATTTGATGTGATTAATTTAAGTGAATCCTTAATTATGTTGTGTGGGTTGCAAAAAAGCAGAGGATGGCAGATAATCAGTGGATGTACAGTGGTTTTATCCGTCGGAATCGAGTAACATTAGAGTGGATCGCGAAAACCGATGTGTATTTGAAGGAGATATTCCATCATCCAATGAGAATTATCCCACCATGCCCCTGTGCGAGATGTGCCAGACGTCACCGTAGAAATTAGACGGACATGAGTGAGCACCTTCGCACGCATGGATATATGCCAAACTTTGACATGCCGCCGATAGACATAGCCGAGCAGGACCGTGGTAGAGAGGAGGTGATGCGACAACGCATCGATGGATATGAGGACGACGGGGTCAGGGACATGCTAGATGATGTCATTGTTGCAGAAACGGCAAATGCGACACCTTCAGAGAATGAACCGGAGGAGCCGGAGGCAACCGCAAAGGCCTTCTTGGAGGTCTTGGCCTCGTCGAAGAAACCTCTTTATGCGGGTGCGAAAATTTCTCAGCTGGATGCCATCTCGCAACTGATTGCAGTCAAGGCTGAGTACGGCTGTAGCCAGAAATGCTTCGAAGCATTCCTGGGAGTATGGGCTAATAGCCTCCCTGAGGGTCATGAACTGCCGAAAAGCATGTACGATACAAAGAAAATCATGAAGGCACTCTCTATGGATTATGAGAAAATAGATGTTTGCCCGAAGAATTGCCTTTTGTTTAGGCACAAGTATGCGGATGACAAGTACTGTAAGAAGTGCGGTTCATCTCGGTACATTGAGGTGGTCGGTGAGGATGGTGAGAAAAAGCAGCTAACCATCCCCGTTAAGGTTCTTCGGTATCTTGATTTTATAAAAAGACTGTAGCGCCTTTTCATCACGAAGGAGTCTGCCAAAATGACGAAGTGGCACAAGGAAGGTATAAGGTACAATCCAAAAAAATCGTACATCCATCGGGAGGGGAAGCATGGAAGTCATTCGATGAAGAATACCCCGAGGAAGCAGCCGAGGCTGGGAATGTCAGAATAGCCATATCAGGTGATGGGTTGAATCCATATGGTATGTCGTCCAATCCATATAGCTGCTGGCCTGTGTTTGTAATTCCGCTCAATCTTCCTCCCGGTGCCCTAATGCAACGGAAGACCATGTTCTTGTCGCTCATCATTCCGGGGCCTGACTACCCGGGGAAGCAATTGGGTGTGTTTATGCAGCCGCTTGTGGATGCTTTGCACCATTCTTGGTACTTTCCGAGGTTGACAGACGGGACGGGCCGGGTACTTGTGGGGGGTAGCAATGCCACCAGGTGTTGCGGTGGGCCCTCCTATGGTTGTGAAAACGTGGTGGCAGGCGCAGGCACGCGGCTCCGGGGTGTGCCCCCTCCCCCCTCACGGGCGTCGATGCCGCTGTGCCCCGGAGGGGGGAAACGGCCATGTCGGGCCGACGCAGAGGGAATCTTGGGGTGGGTTGTGCCGGGACTGTGTTGGGGGTGTAGTTATGGCTGGGCTATGACAACAAGGTGAAAAGGTCCACCGGTCAAACTATGTCCAGCGAAAGTCAAAGGGATAGACCCGGCGGTCGTCTGTGTCAGGGTTAGACGGGACAGGGTACCTGGGGGTAGCAATGCCGCCAGGTGTTGCGGTGGCCCTCCTACAATTATATAAGCATGGTGGCAGGCGTAGGCACCCGGCACGCGGCTTGTATGAGGTCCCGGTGCGACGCTCCGGTGGCATTGCTACCCCCCTAGGGCCCCCGTCCCGCCTAACCCTGTAGCATTTGACCACGGGATCTACCCCTTTGACTTTGCACGGACGGGCTTTGAGCAGTAGATGTATCCACCCGGTTCTGTAAGGCCAGCCCATAGGCCCACGGCAACATCTAGCCCGGATGTTGCTCCAAAGTGTTCCTATGGGCTGACCTAACACAACCGGGTGGGGAGGTCCATTGGTCAAAGCCCGTCCGGGCAAAGTCAAAGGGCTAGATCCCGTGGTTAAACGCTACAGGGTTAGGAGGGACGGGGGCACTGGGGGTAGCAATGCCACCGGAGCGTCGCACCGGGTCCTCATACATGCGGGGTGGTGTGGTGGCATGTCCTAAGAGGCGGGACGCATCTCCGGTGCGTGGCCCCCCCTCACAGACGGCGATGACACGGTAGTAGATGTTCTGCGGTAACGATGCGGCGTCAATATTACTAAATACTCGGAGCGCGATAAAATCATCAGTTTTTTTGCACGATGTGGGCACATGTGCTATAGGAACAACGGTTATTTTTCATAATTTTTGGTGATGGAGAAGTATCCGAAAAATTCCCTCTACGCGGATTGCCCTTCGCGCGTCTACAGCTGTGGCCGGCGGCATCCGGGGGCTAGCATGCCGCCAAATCTTGCGTAGGCGGCCTCTCACAAGTCTGGAAGTGTTGTGGCGGTTGCAAACGCCAGGCACGCGTGTCCGGGGTGTGCCCCCCCTCACGAACGGCGCCGCCGCCGGCATCTGGAGGGGTGAAACGGACGCGTGGGGTCTACACGGAGGGGATCTTGCTGTGGGTCTAGCCCGGATGTTGCTCCAAAGTGTTCCTATGGGCTGACCTAACACAACCGGGTGGGGAGGTCCACTGGTCAAAGCCCGTCCGTGCAAAGTCAAAGGGCTAGATCCTGTGGTCAAACGCTACAGGGTTAGGCGGGACGGGGGCACTGGGGGGTAGCAATGCCACCGGAGCATCGCACCGGGCCCTCATACATGCAGGGTGGTGTGGTGGCATGTCCTAAGAGGCGGGGCGCGTCTCCGGTGCATGGCCCCCCCTCACGGACGGCGATGACACGGTAGTAGATGTTCTGCGGTAACGATGCGGCGTCAATATTACTAAATACTCGGAGTGCGATAAAATCGTGAGTTTTTTGCAAGATGTGGGCACATGTGCTATAGGAAGGTTGGTATTTTTTCATAATTTTTGGTGATGAAGAAGTATCTGAAAAATTCCCTCTACGCGGATTGCCCTTCACGCGTCTATGGCTGTGGCCGGCGGCCTCCGGGGGCTAGCATGCCGCCAAATCTTGCGTAGGCGGCCTCTCACAAGTCTAGAAGTGTTGTGGCGGTTGCAAACGCCCGGCACGCGTGTCCGGGGTGTGCCCCCCCTCACGGACGGCGCCGCCGCCGGCACCTGGAGGGGGGAAACTGACGCGTGGGGTCTACACGGAGGGGATCTTGCTGTGGGTCTGGCCCGGATGTTCCTCCAAAGTGTTCCTATGGGCTGACCTAACACAACCGGGTGGGGAGGTCCACTGGTCAAAGCCTGTCCGTGCAAAGTCAAAGGGCTAGATCCCGTGGTCAAACGCTACAGGGTTAGGTGGGACGGGGCACTTGGGGGGGTAGCAATGCCTCCGGAGCGTCGCATCGGGCCCTCATTCATGCGGGGTGGTGTGGTGGCATGTCCGAAGAGGCGGGACACGTCTCCGGTGCGTGGCCCCCCCTCACGGACGGCGATGACACGGTAGTAGACGTTCTGTGGTAACGATGCGGCGTCAATATTACTAAATACTTGGAGCGCGATAAAATCATGAGTTTTTTTGCACGACGTGGGCACATGTGCTATAGGAACGATGGTATTTTTTCATAATTTTTGGTGATGGAGAAGTATCCGAAAAATTCCCTCTACGCAGATTGCCCTTCGCGCTTCTACGGCTGTGGCCGGCGGCCTCAGGAGGCTAGCATGCCGCCAAATCTTGCGTAGGCGGCCTCTCACAAGTCTGGAAGTGTTGTGGCGGTTGCAAACGCCCGGCACGCGTGTCCGGGGTGTGCCCCCCCTCACGGACGGCGCCGCCGCCGGCACCTGGAGGGGGGAAACGGACGTGTGGGGTCTACACGGAGGGGATCTTGCTGTGGGTCTGGCCTGGATGTTGCTCCAAAGTATTCCTATGGGCTGACCTAACACAACCGGGTGGGGAGGTCCACTGGTCAAAGCCCGTCCGTGCAAAGTCAAAGGGCTGGATCCCGTGGTCAAACGCTACAGGGTTAGGCGGGACGGGGCACTGGGGGGTAGCAATGCCTATTTTTGTATTTTCTCTTATTTTTTATTTTTTTTCAATTCTAATTTCATTAACTTAAATGTACAGAAAACATATATCGATTGCCCCCCACACGGGCCTTCTTCCGTCGTGTCACGGAGAGGTTAGACGGGACGGGCCGGGTACCTGTGGGGGGTAGCAATGCCGCCAGGTGTTACGGTGGGCCCTCCTACGGTTGTGGAAACGTGGTGGCAGGCGCAGGCACGCGGCTCCAGGGTGTGCCCCCTTCCCCCTCACGGGCAACGATGCCGCCGTGCCCCGGAGGGGGGAAACGGCCATGTCGGGCCGACGCAGAGGGAATCTTGGGGTGGGTTGTGCCGGGACTGTGTTGGGGGTGTAGCTATGGCTGGGCTATGACAACAACGTGAAAAGGTCCACCGGTCAAACTACGTCCAGCGAAAGTCAAAGGGATAGACCCGACGGTCGTCTGTGTCAGGGTTAGACGGGACGGGGTACCTGGGGGTAGCAATGCCGCCAGGTGTTGCGGTGGCCCTGCTACAATTATATAATCATGGTGGCAGGCGTAGGCACCCGGCACGCGGCTTGTATGAGGTCCCGGTGCGATGCTCCGGTGGCATTGCTACCCCCCTAGGGCCCCCGTCCCGCCTAACCCTGCAGCATTTGACCACGGGATCTACCCCTTTGACTTTGCACGGACGGGCTTTGAGCAGTAGATGTATCCACCCGGTTGTGTAAGGTCAGCCCATAGGCCCACGGCAACATCTGGCCCGGATGTTGCTCCAAAGTGTTCCTATGGGCTGACCTAACACAACCGGGTGGGGAGGTCCACTGGTCAAAGCCCGTCCGTGCAAAGTCAAAGGGCTAGATCCCGTGGTCAAACGCTACAGGGTTAGGCGGGACGGGGGCACTGGGGGGTAGCAATGCCACCGGAGCGTCGCATCGGGCCCTCATACATGCGGGGTGGTGTGGTGGCATGTGCGAAGAGGCGGGACGCGTCTCCGGTGCGTGGCCCCCCCTCATGGACGGCGATGACACGGTAGTAGACGTTCTGCGGTAACGATGCGGCGTCAATATTACTAAATACTCGGAGCGCGATAAAATCATGAGTTTTTTTGCACGACGTGGGCACATGTGCTATCGGAACGATGGTATTTTTTCATAATTTTTGGTGATGGAGAAGTATCCGAAAAATTCCCTCTACGCGGATTGCCCTTCGCGCGTCTACGGCTGTGGCCGGCGGCCTCCGGGGGCTAGCATGCCGCCAAATCTTGCATAGGCGGCCTCTCACAAGTCTGGAAGTGTTGTGGCGGTTGCAAACGCCCGGCACGCGTGTCCGGGGTGTGCCCCCCTCACGGACGGCGCCGCCGCCGGCACCTGGAGGGGGGAAACGGACGCGTGGGGTCTACACGGAGGGGATCTTGCTGTGGGTCTGGCCCGGATGTTGCTCCAAAGTATTCCTATGGGCTGACCTAACACAACCGGGTGGGGAGGTCCACTGGTCAAAGCCCGTCCGTGCAAAGTCAAAGGGCTAGATCCCGTGGTCAAACGCTACAGGGTTA
>NW_021286511.1:46242-50517 GCF_002162155.2 Triticum dicoccoides
GGCCCTCATACATGCGGGGTGGTGTGGTGGCATGTCCGAAGAGGCGGGACGCATCTCCGGTGTGTGGCCCCCCCTCACGGACGGCGATGACACGGTAGTAGACGTTCTGCGGTAACGATGCGGCGTCAATATTACTAAATACTCGGAGCGCGATAAAATCATGAGTTTTTTTGCACGACGTGGGCACATGTGCTATAGGAATGATGGTATTTTTTCATAATTTTTGGTGATGCAGAAGTATCCGAAAAATTCCTTCGATGCGGATTGCCCTTCGCGCATCTACGACTGTGGCCGGCGGCTCCGGGGGCTAGCATGCCGCCAAATCTTGCATAGGTGCCCTCTCACAAGTCTGGAAGTGTTGTGGCGGTTGCAAACGCCAGGCACGCGTGTCCGGGGTGTGCCCCCCCTCACGGACGGCGCCGCCGCCGGCACCTGGAGGGGGGAAACGGACGTGTGGGGTCTACACGGAGGGGATCTTGCTGTCGGTCTGGCCCGGATGTTGCTCCAAAGTGTTCCTATGGGCTGACCTAACACAACCGGGTGGGGAGGTCCACTGGTCAAAGTCCGTCCGTGCAAAGTCAAAGGGCTAGATCCCGTGGTCAAACGCTACAGGGTTAGGCGGGACGGGCTTTGAGCAGTAGATGTATCCACCCGGTTGTGTAAGGTCAACCCATAGGCCCACGGGAACATCTGGCCCGGATGTTGCTCCAAAGTGTTCCTATGGGCTGACCTAACACAACCGGGTGGGGAGGTCCACTGGTCAAAGCCCGTCCGTGCAAAGTCAAAGGGCTAGATCCCGTGGTCAAACGCTACAGGATTAGGCGGGACGGGGGCACTTGGGGGGTAGCAATGCCTTTTTTTTGTATTTTCTCTATTTTTTTTTAAAAAAATTCAATACTAATTTCATTAACTTAAATGTACAGAAAACATATATCGATTGCCCCCCACACGGGCCTTCTTCCGTCGTGTCACGGAGAGGTTAGACGGGACGGGCCGGGTACCTGTGGGGGGTAGCAATGCCGCCAGGTGTTGCGATGGGCCCTCCTACGGTTGTGGAAACGTGGTGGCAGGCGCAGGCACGCGGCTCCGGGGTGTGCCCCCTCCCCCCTCACGGGCGTCGATGCCGCCGTGCCCCGGAGGGGGGAAACGGCCATGTTGGGCCGACACAGAGGGAATCTTGGGGTGGGTTGTGCCGGGACTGTGTTGGGGGTGTAGCTATGGCTGGGCTATGACAACAAGGTGAAAAGGTCCACCGGTCAAACTACGTCCAGCGAAAGTCAAAGGGATAGACCCGGCGGTCGTCTGTGTCAGGGTTAGACGGGACGGGGTACCTGGGGGGTAGCAATGCCGCCAGGTGTTGCGGTGGCCCTCCTACGATTATATAAGCATGGTGGCAGGTGTAGGCACCCGGCACGCGGCTTGTATGAGGTCTCGGTGCGACGCTCCGGTGGCATTGCTACCCCCCTAGGTCCCCCGTCCCGCCTAACCCTGTAGCATTTGACCATGGGATCTACCCCTTTGACTTTGCACGGACGGGCTTTGAGCAGTAGACGTATCCACCCGGTTGTGCAAGGTCAGCCCATAGGCCCATGGCAACATCTGGCCCGGATGTTGCTCCAAAGTGTTCCTATGGGCTGACCTAATACAACCGGGTGGGGAGGTCCACGGTCAAAGCCCATCCGTGCAAAGTCAAAGGGCTAGATCCCGTGGTCAAACGCTACAGGGTTAGGCGGGACGGGGGCACTGGGGTAGCAATGCCACCGGAGCGTCGCATCGGGCCCTCATACATGCGGGGTGGTGTGGTGGCATGTCCGAAGAGGCGGGACGCGTCTCCGGTGCGTGGCCCCCCCTCACGGACGGCGATGACACGGTAGTAGACGTTCTGCGGTAACGATGCGGCGTCAATATTACTAAATACTCGGAGCGTGATAAAATCATGAGTTTTTTTGCATGACGTGGGCACATGTGCTATAGGAACGATGGTATTTTTTCATAATTTTTGGTGATGGAGAAGTACCCGAAAAATTCCCTCTACGCGGATTGCCCTTCGCGCGTCTACAGCTGTGGCCGACGGCCTCCGGGGGCTAACATGCCGCCAAATCTTGCGTAGGCGGCCTCTCACAAGTCTGGAAGTGTTGTGGCGGTTGCAAACGCCCGGCACGCGTGCCATGGGTGTGTCCCCCCTCACGGACGGCGCCGCCGCCGGCACCTGGAGGGGGGAAACGGACGCGTGGGGTCTACACGGAGGGGATCTTGCTGTGGGTCTGGCCCGGATGTTGCTCCAAAGTGTTCCTATGGGCTGACCTAACACAACCGGATGGGGAGGTCCACTGGTCAAAGCCCGTCCGTGCAAAGTCAAAGGGCTAGATCCCGTGGTCAAATGCTACAGGGTTAGGCGGGACGGGGGCACTGGGGGGGTAGCAATGCCACCGGAGTGTCGCACCAGGCCCTAATACATGCGGGATGGTGTGGTGGCATGTCCGAAGAGGCGGGACGCGTCTCCGGTGCGCGGCCCCCCTCACGGACGGCGATGACACGGTAGTAGACGTTCTGCGGTAATGATGCGGCGTCAATATTACTAAATACTCGGAGCACGATAAAATCATGAGTTTTTTTGCACGACGCGGGCACATGTGCTATAGGAAGGATGGTATTTTTTCATAATTTTTGGTGATGGAGAAGTATCTGAAAAATTCCCTCTACGCGGATTGCCCCTCGCGCGTCTACGGCTGTGGCCGGCGGCCTCCGGGGGCTAGCATGCCTCCAAATCTTGCTTAGGCGGCCTCTCACAAGTCTGGAAGTGTTGTGGCGGTTGCAAACGCCCGGCACGCGTGACCGGGGTGTGCCCCCCCCCCTCATGGACGGCGCCGCCGCCGGCACCTGGAGGGGGGAAACGGACGCGTGGGGTCTACACGGAGGGGATCTTGCTGTGGGTCTGGCCCGGATGTTGCTCCAAAGTGTTCCTATGGGCTGACCTAACACAACCAGGTGGGGAGGTCCACTGGTCAAAGCCCGTCCATGCAAAGTCAAAGGTCTAGATCCCGTGGTCAAACGCTACAGGCTTAGGCGGGACGGGGGCACTGCGGGGTAGCAATGCCACCGGAGCATCGCACCGGGCCCGCATACATGTGGGGTGGTGTGGTGGCATGTCCGAAGAGGCGGGACGCGTCTCCAGTGCGTGGCCCCCCCTCACGGACGGCGATGACACGGTAGTAGACATTCTGCTGTAATGATGCGGCATCAATATTACTAAATACTCGGAGCGCGATAAAATCATGAGTTTTTTTGCATGACGTGGCTCATGTGCTATAGGAACGATGGTATTTTTTCATAATTTTTGGTGATGGAGAAGTATCCGAAAAATTCCCTCTACGCGGATTGCCCTTCGCGCGTCTACGGCTGTGGCCGGCGGCCTCCGGGGGCTAGCATGCCGCCAAATCTTGCGTAGGCGGCCTCTCACAAGTCTGGAAGTGTTGTGGCGGTTGCAAACGCCCGGGCGACGCTCCGGTGGCATTGCTACCCCCCAGTGCCCCCGTCCCGCCTAACCCTATAGCGTTTGACCACGGGATCTAACCCTTTGACGTTGCACGGACGGGCTTTGACCAGTGGACCACCCCACCCGGTTGTGTTAGGTCAGCCCATAGGAACACTTTGGAGCAACATTCGGGCCAGACCCACGGCAAGATCCCCTCCGTGTAGACCCCACGCATCTGGTTTTCCCCTCCAGGTGCCGGTGGCGGCGCCGTCCGTGAGGGGGGGCACACCCCGGAGACGCGTGCCACCTCTTCGGACATGCCACCACACCACCCCACATGTATGAGTGCCCGGTGCGATGCTCCGGTGGCATTGCTACCCCAAGTGCCCCCGTCCTGCCGTGTAGACCTCACGGGCGTGGCTACCGCCGTGTCCCGGAGGGGGGAAACGGCCACGTCGGGCCGACACAGAGGGTATCTTTGGGTGGTTGCCGGAATGGTGTTGGGGGGTGCAGCACATGCCGTAACAAAAAAATAAAAAATAAAAAGATGCCATAAGAAAAAAATAAAAAAATGCAAGCCGTCGGCATAGCAGCGCACATGTCCACGGATCGATGACGTGGCAAAGGGGCAGGCCTATGCCGACGGCGAGGCCGTCGCATAGGGCCGACCTTATCCCCTTGGCGGTTCGCCCCCACCACCCATTCGCCATCCATCTCCCCCTTCCTCCCCGACCCACACCCGCACCGCACCGCCCACCACCTCCGCCGCCCGACCTGAGCACGCCACCGCCGGCCCCGAG
>NW_021286511.1:51011-57530 GCF_002162155.2 Triticum dicoccoides
GCCCCGCCCCGACCCTGCGCCGGCCGCCCCGCGCCTACCCTGCGCCTCCCCGCCCCAACTCCGGCCGGCCCTCTCGAAGGTGATTTTTTGAAGTTTTTAGTGATTTTTAGTAATTTTGTAGCTTGTTAGATATATATAGTTAGATAGGTATTTAGGTAGGTATTTAGATAGGTATTTAGATAGTTAGATACATAGTTAGATAGATAGTTAGATAGGTAGATAGTTAGATAGATAGATATATATTGGTTAGATGAGATGCTATATAGATAGATAGTTAGATAGGTAGATAGTTAGTAAAAAAATTGGTTAGATGAGATACTATATGTTGCATACCTTGAAAAAGAAAATTGGTGACGATGATGAATATGTGATGGCGATGATGAATATGTGATGGCGATGATGAATATGTGATGACGATGATGAATATGTGATGACGATAATGAATATAGGTAGTAAAAAATTTGGTTAGATGAATAGGTGATAATGATGATGATGAATATGTCATGACGATGATGAATATATTGTTAATGTTGTTAGTTTTTTTGCCTACATGATGCAAAAATAAATGAATGCATGTTTAAATGTTTTAAGTATGCTCTATGAGTTGTGATGTTCTAATTTTTTGTCGCGATGGAATTTGCAGGCTTTGTGGTTTCGCATTTCATTGGAGTGACCGTTGTCCGACGTGTTGGTCTCCCCGAGCATCCCTCTGCTGTTCGACTACTTCCTCTATAGCCGAGGGTGAGCTACAAGTCCATCTCCTCCAATTTTTCATATCCCTAGATTTCATTCTCAAGTCAACTGACGTAACCTAGGCGTCTCCCGTCCGAAAGGGTTGCATCGATAAATATGCATTCAATTGCATATTTATCACTACAGCTCTTTTGGATTGTCCAGCGTTTTCCATGGACAGCCCGAGGATGTGTATATTGGGTATGTTCTTCATGTTCTACCCCGTTCCGAGACAGGATTTCGGCGGCGCCTCCCCATTGTTCTCCGGAGCACATTCTCTCGGCTATTTGCCGAGACGTGTATCTGGAGAACAGCGGGGAGGTGCTGCCGAAATTTTGTCTCGGAACGGGGTAGAATGGAGAACGTACTCAATCTACACATCCTCGGGTGGGATTAGGACCCATCTTTACCTATTAGAGATGTAGGTGGATTAAACGCGGTAGAAACTGAAAATTTGATGTGATTAATTTAAGTGAATCCTTAATTATGTTGTGTGGGTTGCAAAAAAGCAGAGGATGGCAGATAATCAGTGGATGTACAGTGGTTTTATCCGTCAGAATCGAGTAACATCAGAGTGGATCACGAAAACCGATGTGTATTTGAAGGAGATATTCCATCATCCAATGAGAATTATCCCACCATGCCCCTGTGCGAGATGTGCCAGACGTCACCGTAGAAATCAGACGGACATGAGTGAGCACCTTCACACGCATGGATATATGCCAAACTTTGACATGCCGCCGATAAACATAGCCGAGCAGGACCGTGGTAGAGAGGAGGTGATGCGACAACGCATCGATGGATATGAGGACGACAGGGTCAGGGACATGCTAGATGATGTCATTGTTGCAGAAACGGCAAATGCGACACCTTCAGAGAATGAACCGGAGGAGCCGGAGGCAACCGCAAAGGCCTTCTTGGAGGTCTTGGCCTCGTCGAAGAAACCTCTTTATGCGGGTGCGAAAATTTCTCAGCTGGATGCCATCTCGCAACTGATTGCAGTCAACGCTGAGTACGGCTGTAGCCAGAAATGCTTGGAAGCATTCCTGGGAGTATGGACTAATAGCCTCCCTGAGGGTCATGAACTGCCGAAAAGCATGTACGATACAAAGAAAATCATGAAGGCACTCTCTATGGATTATGAGAAAATAGATGTTTGCCTGAAGAATTGCCTTTTGTTTAGGCACGAGTATGCGGATGACAAGTACTGTAAGAAGTGCGGTTCATCTCGGTACATTGAGGTGGTCGGTGAGGATGGTGAGAAAAAGCAGCTAACCATCCCCGTTAAGGTTCTTTGGTATCTTGATTTTATAAAAAGACTATAGCGCCTTTTCATCACGAAGGAGTCTGCCAAAATGACGAAGTGGCACAAGGAAGGTATAAGGTACAATCCAAAAAAATCGTACATCCATCGGGAGGGGAAGCATGGAAGTCATTCGATGAAGAATACCCCGAGGAAGTAGTCGAGGCTGGGAATGTCAGAATAGCCATATCAGGTGATGGGTTGAATCCATATGGTATGTCGTCCAATCCATACAGCTGCTGGCCTGTGTTTGTAATTCCGCTCAATCTTCCTCCCGGTGCCCTAATGCAACGGAAGACCATGTTCTTGTCGCTCATCATTCCGGGGCCTGACTACCCGGGGAAGCAATTGGGTGTGCTTATGCAGCCGCTTGTGGATGCTTTGCACCATTCTTGGTACTTTTCGAGGTTGACATACGACCGGGATCTGCAGAGAAATTTCTTGATGAAAGTTTGGTTGCACTATTGCATGCATGACTTTCCCGGCTATGCTCTATTCTGCGGATGGTGTAAAAGTTGTAAGATGCCATGCCCAGTGTGCATGCAGGCTCTGCGAATGAGTTAGCTGAGTAAGGATGGCAAGTATGTAGCCTTTGACCTGCATCGACAGTTCCTCCCTCCATACCATCCAGATAGGGAAGACAAGAAGAACTTCACGAAAGGCCGGGTTGTTCATGAAGTAACCGAGATTCCGAAATTTTCGGGGGCAGATGTTCTTGCTCAGCTAAAAGCACTCAAGCCTAAAGTCAAAGGCAAAGGCAAAGCCAAAGCCAAAGGCTTTGAGGGATATGGTGAGACGCACAACTGGACGCACATTACCCCCTTCTCGCAGCTTCCCTATTTCAAGGACCTCAAACTTCCTTACAATATTGATGTGATGCACACCGAAAAGAATGTGGCAGAGTCCCTTTTCCACACGATCCTCAAAATTCCTGATAAGACGAAGGATAACGTAAAAGCTAGAGCCGATCAACAGAGAATTTGTGATAGACCACGCCTAAACATGAAGCCTCCCATAGGCGGTCGAAAAAACTGGTTCAAGCCAGATGCTGACTTTGTCCTTAAACCGCCAGAAAAAAAAGAAGTACTTATCTGGCTGAAACAAATTTTGAAGTTCACCGATGGTTATGCATCGAATATAAGTAAGGGAGTCAATCTTTCAACGGGCAAAGTGACCGGCCTGAAGAGTCATGACTACCATGTATGGATTGAGCGGATAATGTCGGTGATGGTTCGAGGCTATGTCCCCGAGTATGTCTGGCGAGTGCTTGCCGAGCTTAGCCATTTCTTCCGCACGCTCTGTGCTAAAGAAGTAAGTAAAGAGGTGATTGAAAAATTGCATAAGAAGGCACCAGCGTTGATAGTCAAGCTAGAGAAGATCTTTCCGCCAGGCTTCTTTACTCCGATGACACATCTCATTCTGCACCTCGCGAACGAGGTATTGTTGGGGGGCCCTGTGCAAAATCGCTGGCAGTACGGCCCTGAGAGGCAGAACAAGCATCTCCGACGGAAATGTGGAAACAAAGCTAAGATTGAAGCTTCCGTAGCTGAGGCAGTTATCCTAGAGGAGGTGTCAGACCTCGGGACATCATACTATCCAGACCACGTTCCCCATCTGCATAACAAGGTGCCTCGATACAATATAGAAGAGCCCAAGTATCAACCTAGGCTCGATCTATTCAACGCGCAAGGTGGGATGGCTGGGGCCTCGAAATCTTATAACATGCCACGACAAGAGTGGGAGGACCTCATGTTCTATATCTTGCACAACATCAAGGAAGTTGAGGAAGTGTGGATGAGGTAATACCACTACACCATTCCTTTATGTCTTCCACATCATCATGTTTCATGTTCACTTAGTCCCGGTCTAACACCGCTTATCTTTTTTTAGTGATTTCGTTCAAGAGGAATGGACGGGAGTGAATCCTCCTACTAAGGGGCACTGGGGATATTTTTTCATAATTTTTGGTGATGGAGAAGTATCCGAAATATTCCCTCTACACGGATTGCCCTTCGCGCGTCTACGGCTGTGGCCGGTGGCCTCCGGGGGCTAGCATGCCGCCAAATCTTGCGTAGGCGGCCTCTCACAAGTCTGGAAGTGTTGTGGCGGTTGCAAACGCCCGGCACGCGTGTCCGGGGTGTGCCCCCCCCCCCTCACGGACGGCGCCGCCGCCGGCACCTGGAGGGGGGAAACGGACGCGTGGGGTCTACACGGAGGGGATCTTGCTGCGGGTCTGGCTCGGATGTTGCTCCAAAGTGTTCCTATGGGCTGACCTAACACAGCCGGGTGGGGAGGTCCACTGGTCAAAGCCCGTCCGTGCAAAGTCAAAGGGCTAGATGTCGTGGTCAAACGCTACAGGGTTAGGTGGGACGGGGGCACTTGGGGGGTAGCAATGCCTCCGGAGCATCGCACTGGGCCCTCATACATGTGGGGTGGTGTGGTGGCATGTCCGAAGAGGCGGGACGCGTCTCCGGTGCGTGTCCCCCCCCCCCCTCACGGACGGCGATGACATGGTAGTAGATGTTCTGCGGTAACGATGCGGCGTCAATATTACTAAATACTCGGAGCGCGATAAAATCATGAGTTTTTTTGCACGACGTGGGCACATGTGCTATAGGAACGATGGTATTTTTTCATAATTTTTGGTGATGGAGAAGTATCCAAAAATTCCCTCTACGCGGATTGCCCTTCGCGCGTCTACGGCTGTGGCCGGCGGCCTCCGGGGGCTAGCATGCCGCCAAATCTTGCGTAGGCGGCCTCTCACAAGTCTGGAAGTGTTGTGGCGGTTGCAAACGCCCGGTACGCGTGTCCGGGGTTTGCCCCCCCTCACGGACGGCGCCGCCGCCGGCACCTGGAGGGGGGAAACGGACGTGTGGGGTCTACACGGAGGGGATCTAGCTGCGGGTCTGGCCCGGATGTTGCTCCAAAGTATTCCTATGGGCTGACCTAACACAACCGGGTGGGGAGGTCCACTGGTCAAAGCCCGTCCGTGCAAAGTCAAAGGGCTAGATCCCGTGGTCAAACGCTACAGGGTTAGGCGGGACGGGGCACTTGGGGTAGCAATGCCTATTTTTGTATTTTCTCTTATTTTTTTATTTTTTTTCAATACTAATTTCATTAACTTAAATGTACAGAAAACATATATCAATTGCCCCCACACGGGCCTTCTTCCGTCGTGTCACGGAGAGGTTAGACGGGACGGGCCGGGTACCTGTGGGGGGTAGCAATGCCGCCAGGTGTTGCGGTGGGCCCTCCTACGGTTGTGGAAACATGGTGGCAGGCGCAGGCACGCGGCTCCGGGGTGTGCCCCCTCCCCCCTCACGGGCGTCGATGCCGCCATGCCCCGGAGGGGGGAAACGGCCATGTCGGGCCAACACAGAGGGAATCTTGGGGTGGGTTGTGCCGGGACTGTGTTGGGGGTGTAGCTATGGATGGGCTATGACAACAAGGTGAAAAGGTCCACCGGTCAAACTACGTCCAGCGAAAGTCAAAGGGATAGACCCGACGGTCGTCTGTGTCAGGGTTAGACGGGACAGGGTACCTGGGGGTAGCAATGCCGCCAGGTGTTGCGGTGGCCCTCCTACAATTATATAAGCATGGTGGCAGGCATAGGCACCCGGCACGCGGCTTGTATGAGGTCCCGGTGGGACGCTCCGGTGGCATTGCTACCCCCCAGTGCCCCCGTCCCGCCTAACCCTGTAGCGTTTGACCACGGGATCTAACCCTTTGACTTTGCACGGACGGGCTTTGACCAGTGGACCTCCCCACCCGGTTGTGTTAGGTCAGCCCATAGGAACACTTTGGAGCAACATCCGGGCCAGACCCACGCCAAGATCCCCTCCGTGTAGACCCCACGCATCTGTTTTCCCCCTCCAGGTGCCGGAGGCGGCGCCGTCCGTGAGGGGGGGCACACCCCGGAGACGCGTGCCGCCTCTTCGGACATGCCACCACACCACCCCACATGTATGAGTGCCGGTGCGATGCTCCGGTGGCATTGCTACCCCCCAGTGGCCCCGTCCTGCCGTGTAGACCTCACGGGCGTGGCTACCGCCGTGTCCCGGAGGGGGGAAACGGCCACGTCGGGCCGACACGGAGGGTATCTTTGGGTGGTTGCCGGAATGGTGTTGGGGGGTGTAGCACATGCCGTAATAAAAAAATAAAAAATAAAAAAATGCCATAAGAAAAAAAATAAAAAAAATGCAAGCCGTCGGCATAGCAGCGCACATGTCCACGGATCGATGACGTGGCAAAGGGGCAGGCCTATGCCGACGGCGAGGCCGTCGGCATAGGGCCGACCTTATCCCCTTGGCGGTTCGCCCCCACCACCCATTCGCCATCCATCTCCCCCTTCCTCCCCAACCCACACCCGCGCCGCACCGCCCACCACCTCCGCCGCCCGACCTGAGCACGCCACCGCCAGCCCCGAGCCCGCCGCCACCCGCGCCTCCCCGTCCTGACCCCGCGCCGCCCCGCCCCGAGACCGC
>NW_021286511.1:57540-61487 GCF_002162155.2 Triticum dicoccoides
CCCGCGGCTCCCCGCCCCGACCTCGCGCCGGTTGCCCTGCCCCGACCCTGCGCCGGCCGCCCCGCCCCTACCCTGCGCCTCCCCGCCCCAACTCCGGTCGGCCCTCTCGAAGGTGATCTTTTGAAGTTTTTAGTGTTTTTTAGTAATTTTGTAGCTTGTTAGATATATATAGTTAGATAGGTATTTAGGTAGGTATTTAGATAGGTATTTAGATAGTTAGATACATAGTTAGATAGATAGTTAGATAGGTAGATAGTTAGATAGATAGATATTTGTTGGTTAGATGAGATGCTATATAGATAGATAGTTAGATAGGTAGATAGTTAGATAGGTAGATAGTTAGTAAAAAAATTGGTTAGATGAGATGCTATATGTTGCATACCTTGAAAAAGAAAATTGGTGATGATGATGAATATGTGATGGCGATGATGAATATGTGATGGCGATGATGAATATGTGATGACGATGATGAATATGTGATGACGATGATGAATATAGGTAGTAAAAAATTTGGTTAGACGAATAGGTGATAATGATGATGATGAATATGTCATGACGATGATGAATATATTGTTAATTTTGTTAGTTTTTTTGCCTACATGATGCAAAAATAAATGAATGCATGTTTAAATGTTTTAAGTATGCTCTATGAGTTGTGATGTTCTAATTTTTTGTCGCGATGGAATTTGCAGGCTTTGTGGTTTCGCATTTCATTGGAGTGACCGTTGTCCGACGTGTTGGTCTCCCCGAGCATCCCTCTGCTGTTCGACTACTTCCTCTATAGCCGAGGGTGAGCTACAAGTCCATCTCCTCCAATTTTTCATATCCCTAGATTTCATTCTCAAGTCAACTGACGTAACCTAGGCGTCTCCCGTCCGAAAGGTTGCATCGATAAATATGCATTCAATTGCATATTTATCACCGCAGCTCTTTTGGATTGTCCAGCGTTTTCCATGGACAACCCGAGGATGTGCAGATTGGGTATGTTCTTCATGTTCTACCCCGTTCCGAGATAGGATTTCGGCGGCGCCTCCCCATTGTTCTCCGGAGCACATTCTCTCGGCTATTTGCCGAGACGTGTATCTGGAGAACAGCGGGGAGGTGCTGCCGAAATTTTGTCTCAGAACGGGGTAGAATGGAGAACGTACTCAATCTACACATCCTCGGGTGGGATTAGGACCCATCTTTACCTATTAGAGATGTAGGTGGATTAAACGCGGTAGAAACTGAAAATTTGATGTGATTAATTTAAGTGAATCCTTAATTATGTTGTGTGGGTTGCAAAAAGCAGAGGATGGCAGATAATCAGTGGATGTACAGTGGTTTTATCCGTCGGAATCGAGTAACATCAGAGTGGATCGCGAAAACCGATGTGTATTTGAAGGAGATATTCCATCGTCCAATGAGAATTATCCCACCATGCCCCTGTGCAAGATGTGCCAGACGTCACCGTAGAAATAAGACGGACATGAGTGAGCACCTTCGCACGCATGGATATATGCCAAACTTTGACATGCCGCCGATAAACATAGCCGAGCAGGACCGTGGTAGAGAGGAGGTGATGCGACAACGCATCGATGGATATGAGGACGACGGGGTCAGGGACATGCTAGATGATGTCATTGTTGCAGAAACGGCAAATGTGACACCTTCAGAGAATGAACCGGAGGAGCCGGAGGCAACCGCAAAGGCCTTCTTGGAGGTCTTGGCCTCGTCGAAGAAACCTCTTTATGCGGGTGCGAAAATTTCTCAACTGGATGCCATCTCGCAACTGATTGCAGTCAAGGTTGAGTACGGCTGTAGCCAGAAATGCTTCGAAGCATTCCTGGGAGTATGGGCTAATAGCCTCCCTGAGGGTCATGAACTGCCGAAAAGCATGTACGATACAAAGAAAATCATGAAGGCACTCTCTATGGATTATGAGAAAATAGATGTTTGCCTGAAGAATTGCCTTTTGTTTAGGCACGAGTATGCGGATGACAAGTACTGTAAGAAGTGCGGTTCATCTCGGTACATTGAGGTGGTCGGTGAGGATGGTGAGAAAAAGCAGCTAACCATCCCCGTTAAGGTTCTTCTGTATCTTGATTTTATAAAAAGACTGCAGCGCCTTTTCATCACGAAGGAGTCTGCCAAAATAACGAAGTGGCACAAGGAAGGTATAAGGTACAATCCAAACAAAATCGTACATCCATCGGGAGGGGAAGCATGGAAGTCATTTGATGAAGAATACCCCGAGGAAGCAGCCGAGGCTGGGAATGTCAGAATAGCCATATCAGGTGATGGGTTGAATCCATATGGTATGTCGTCCAATCCATACAACTGCTGGCCTGTGTTTGTAATTCCGCTCAATCTTCCTCCGGGTGCCCTAATGCAACGGAAGACCATGTTCTTGTCGCTCATCATTCCGGGGCCTGACTACCCGGGGAAGCAATTGGGTGTGTTTATGCAGCCGCTTGTGGATGCTTTGCACCATTCTTGGTACTTTCCGAGGTTGACAGACGGGACGGGCCGGGTACCTGTGGGGGGTAGCAATGCCACCAGGTGTTGCGGTGGGCCCTCCTATGGTTGTGGAAACGTGGTGGCAGGCGCACGCACGTGGCTCCAGGGTGTGCCCCCTCCCCCCTCACGGGCGTCGATGCCGCCGTGCCCAGGAGGGGGGAAACGGCCATGTCGGGCCGACGTAGAGGGAATCTTGGGGTGGGTTGTGTCGGGACTGTGTTGGGGGTGTAGCTATGGCTGGGCTATGACAACAAGGTGAAAAGGTCCACCGGTCAAACTACGTCCAGCGAAAGTCAAAGGGATAGACCCGGCGGTCATCTGTGTCAGGGTTAGACGGGACAGGGTACCTGGGGGTAGCAATGCCGCCAGGTGTTGCGGTGGCCCTCCTACAATTATATAAGCATGGTGGCAGGCGTAGGCACCCGGCACGCGGCTTGTATGAGGTCCCGGTGCGACGCTCCGGTGGCATTGCTACCCCCCTAGGGCCCCCGTCCCGCCTAACCCTGTAGCATTTGACCACGGGATCTACCCCTTTGACTTTGCATGGACGGGCTTTGAGCAGTAGATGTATCCACCCGGTTGTATAAGGTCAGCCCATAGGCCCACGGCAACATCTGGCCCGGATGTTACTCCAAAGTGTTCCTATGGGCTGACCTAACACAACCGGGATGGGGAGGTCCATTGGTCAAAGCCCGTCCGTGCAAAGTCAAAGGGCTAGATCCCATGGTTAAACGCTACAGGGTTAGGCGGGACGGGGGCACTAGGGGTAGCAATGCCACCGGAGCATCGCACCCGGCCCTCATACATGCGGGATGGTGTGGTGGCATGTCCTAAGAGGCGAGACGCGTCTTCGGTGCATGGCCCCCCTCACAGACGGCGATGACACGGTAGTAGACGTTCTGCGGTAACGATGCGGCATCAATATTACTAAATACTCGGAGCGCGATAAAATCATGAGTTTTTTTGCACGACGTGGGCACATGTGCTATAGGAACGACGGTATTTTTTCATAATTTTTGGTGATGGAGAAGTATCCGAAAATTTCCCTCTACGCGGATTGCCCTTCGCGCGTCTACAGCTGTGGCCGGCGGCCTCCGGGGGCTAGCATACCGCCAAATCTTGCGTAGGCGGCCTCTCACAAGTCTGGAAGTGTTGTGGCGGTTGCAAACGCCCGGCATGCGTGTCCGGGGTGTGCCCCCCCTCACGAACGGCGCCGCCGCCGGCACCTGGAGGGGGGAAACGGACGCGTGGGGTCTACACGGAGGGGATCTTGCTATGGGTCTGGCCCGGATGTTGCTCCAAAGTGTTCCTATGGGCTGACTTAACACAACCGGGTGGGGAGGTCCACTGGTCAAAGCCCGTCCGTGCAAAGTCAAAGGGCTAGATCCCGTGGTCAAACGCTACAGGGTTAGGCGGGACGGGGGCACTGGGGGTAGTAATGCCACCGG
>NW_021286511.1:62161-63555 GCF_002162155.2 Triticum dicoccoides
CGGATTGCCCTTCGCGCTTCTACGGCTGTGGCCGGCGGCCTCCGGGGGCTAGCATGCCGCCAAATCTTGCATAGGCGGCCTCTCACAAGTCTGGAAGTGTTGTGGCGGTTGCAAACGCCCGACACGCATGTCCGGGGTGTGCCCCCCCCATGGACGGCGCCGCCGCCGGCACCCGGAGGGGGGAAACGGACGTGTGGGGTCTACACGGAGGGGATCTTGCTGTGGGTCTGGCCTGGATGTTGCTCCAAAGTATTCCTATGGGCTGACCTAACACAACCGGGTGGGGAGGTCCACTGGTCAAAGCCCGTCCGTGCAAAGTCAAAGGGCTAGATCCCGTGGTCAAACGCTACAGGGTTAGGCGGGACGGGGCACTGGGGGTAGCAATGCCTATTTTTTATATTTTCTCTTATTTTTTATTTTTTTTCAATACTAATTTCATTAACTTAAATGTACAGAAAACATATATCGATTGCCCCCCACACGGGCCTTCTTCCGTCGTGTCACGGAGAGGTTAGACGGGACGGGCCGGGTACCTGTGAGGGGTAGCAATGCGGCCAGGTGTTACGGTGGGCCCTCCTACGGTTGTGGAAACATGGTGGCAGGCGCAGGCACGCGGCTCCGGGGTGTGCCCCCTCCCCCCTCATGGGCGTCGATGCCGCTGTGCCCCGGAGGGGGGAAACGGCCATGTCGGGCCGACGCAGAGGGAATCTTGGGGTGGGTTGTGCCGGGACTGTGTTGGGGGTTTAGTTATGGCTGGGCTATGACAACAAGGTGAAAAGGTCCACCGGTCAAACTACGTCCAGCGAAAGTCAAAGGGATAGACCCGGCGGTCGTCTGTGTCAGGGTTAGACGGGACGGGGTACCTGGCGGTAGCAATGCCGCCAGGTGTTGCGGTGGCCCTCCTACAATTTTATAAGCATGGTGGCAGGCGTAGGCACCCGGCACGCGACTTGTATGAGGTCCCAGTGCGACGCTCCGGTGGCATTGCTACCCCCCTAGGGCCCCCATCCCGCCTAACCCTGTAGCATTTGACCACGGGATCTACCCCTTTGACTTTGCACGGACGGGCTTTGAGCAGTAGATGTATCCACCCGGTTGTGTAAGGTCAACCCATAGGCTCACGGCAACATCTGGCCCGGATGTTGCTCCAAAGTGTTCCTATGGGCTGACCTAACACAACCGGGTGGGGAGGTCCACAGGTCAAAGCCCGTCCGTGCAAAGTCAAAGGGCTAGATCCCGTGGTCAAACGCTACAGGGTTAGGCGGGACGGGGGCACTGGGGGGTAGCAATGCCACCGGAGCGTCGCACCGGGCCCTCATACATGCGGGGTGGTGTGGTGGCATGTTCGAAGAGGCGGGACGCGTCTCCGGTGCGTGGCCCCCCCTCACGGACGG
>NW_021286512.1:0-1142 GCF_002162155.2 Triticum dicoccoides
GCTTAGCTAGCTTAAAAATGACCTATACTTAGAATCTTTTCCTCCAAAATTAGTTAATATGCTTAACTAGCTCTAAAATGACATAATATGCTTAAGAAATGACATAGTTTAGCTCCTAAATGACTTCACATGCTTAGCTAGCTCCAAAATGACATAATAAGCTTAATTAGCTCCAAAATGACATATTTAACCTAGGATAGCTCTAAAATGACCTATACTTAGCATTTTTCCTCCAAAATGACTTAATATGCTTAGCTAGCATAAAAATGACCTATTTAACCTAGGATAGCTCTAAAATGACCTATACTTAGCATCTTTTCCTCAAAAAAGACTTAATATGCTTAGCTAGCTCCAAAATGATATAGTATGCTTAAGAAATGACATATTTTAGGTCCTAAATGACTTCATATGCTTAGCTAGCTCCAAAATGACATAATAACCTTACTTAGCTTCAAAATGACCTATTCAACCCAGGCTAGCTCTAAAATGACCTATACTTAGCATTTTTTCCTCCAAAATGACTTAGTATGCTTAGCTAGCTCAAAAATGACATAATAAGCTTAATTAGCTCCAAAATGACATATTTAACCTAGGATAGCTCTAAAATGACCTATACTTAGCATTTTTCTCCAAAATGACTTAATATGCTTAGCTAGCATAAAAATGACCTATTTAACCTAGGATAGCTCTAAAATGACCTATACTTAGCATCTTTTCCTCAAAAAAGACTTAATATGCTTAGCTAGCTCTAAAATGATATAGTATGCTTAAGAAATGACATATTTTAGGTCCTAAATGACTTCATATGCTTAGCTAGCTCCAAAATGACATAATAACCTTACTTAGCTTCAAAATGACCTATTCAACCCAGGCTAGCTCTAAAATGACCTATACTTAGCATTTTTTCCTCCAAAATGACATAATATGCTTAGCTAGCTCAAAAATTACATAATAAGCTTAATTAGCTCCAAAATGACCTATTTAACCTAGGATAGCTCTAAAATGACCTATACTTAGCATTTTTTCCTTCAAAATGACTTAATATGCTTAGCTAGTTTAAAATGACCTATACTTAGAATCTTTTCCTCCAAAATTAGTTAATATGCTTAACTAGCTCTAAAATGACATAATATACTTAAGAA
>NW_021286513.1:0-775 GCF_002162155.2 Triticum dicoccoides
GGTGGCCATGGGTACGGCGACGATGACGGCGAGCTCCGCTCGGTGGTGTGCGCGAGAGGGAAGCAGAGGAGGGAATGGGGTCCAGGGGGAGAGAGGAGAGGTGCAGGGGGCGAGGGGGAGTGCGTGGCGTCTCCGGGCGTCGAGGAGGGAGGCAACCAGGCAGGAGGTGGCCAGGGGGGAAGCAGGAGGTGGCCGAGGCCTCTCGGGCACGCGCCACGCCTCGCCTCTGTTCGTCCTCCTGGCAGAGGAGGAAGAGGACAAGGGGGAGGAGGTGGGCTGGGCTGGCCAGGTGGGGGAGCTGGGCCAGGCTCTGGTGGGCTGCACGTGTAAGGCCAGGTAACTTCCTTCTCTCTCTCTTTTATTTACTGTTTTCTATTTTGTTCTGTTTTGTTTATTTTTATTTAATTTATTTTGCCACTGTTTTGAATTTAAAAATAATTCAAACAATGCCAAAAACTCCTCTGAATATTTTATATTGCTAGATGGACTTTTCCAAAAGCTTATAAAATATATCAGGGGTATTTGAAATTATATTCTAAGTATATGAATATAACTCAAATTCAAATAGCTAATGAATTAAATCCAAAGTCCCAAAAATAATTCCTTAAAAATGTTCAATATTTTGGTTGGGACCAGAACCCTTACCAAAAATTATCAAACATTTAAGAAGAGCATTTTGGAGCAATGAATGAGATTTCTAGGGTTTTTGCCCCTCTTTTATTTAAGTTTTTGAGGCTTCCAAAATTCCCTCAGTTCAAATTTTCAGAATTTAAAC
>NW_021286514.1:0-1214 GCF_002162155.2 Triticum dicoccoides
TCTTCGTTAGGGTAATCACGGTACTCTTCGGGGACAGAACCTGCCGCAGAGAGCACCGATTCACAAACATTACCAAACAGTATGCAACAATATGATGCATGCATGAGACATGGCAAAATGAGTGTATTGGGCTAATGCAACTAAAACCAGAAGGGTTTGAACAAATTTGAATCAAGGATTCAAATTTCAAATTCAAATATGGCCTTTTAAAGTGCTTTTCCTTGTTCTGCTTAAAACATCAATTTAACTTGTTTGATCATGCATGAAAATAGTACAGATGGATAGATTGGATTTTTCTGATCATTTTTCATATATAATTTGTCCAATTTGGAGTTACAGAATAAAAGTTATGAATTTTTGAAGTTTAAATAATATTCTGGAATTTCCTGATTTAAATTAAATCCAGAAAACCAATTACTGCGTCAGCCTGACGTCAGTGTGACGTCAGCAGGTCAACGGAACTGGTCCAGGTCAAACCTGACAGTGGGTCCCGCATGTCAGGGTGATTATTTTAATTAAAATTTAATTAAAACTAATCCTGTTTAATTAGCAGGGCTGGGCCCCACCTGTCATTGACTCAGGGGAGTCAACCAGGGCCCACCCGTGGTCAAACCCGGGTCGGCTGCACCGGCGTTTAGCCGCCGGCGAGCCCGACGCGGCGGCGGGAGTGGTTTTGGCTATTCCGGCCACCAAATGGGCCGCGGAGATCACCGGAGTGGAGCTGAGGACAAACCGCAGCTCTTGGCGGAGTCCGTTGGGGTCGGGGTGGCCGGAGGTGGCGCCGGCGACGACCTTGGCGGCCACCGGGGTTCGGCCGAAGACGAACTTGACGCTAGAGGGTTCGGTGAGGCTCGTGGAGTAGCTAGCTAGGTGCTGCGGGACTTGGTGAGTAAGATGGACACCATCTTGTGGCCGGAGGATGACCGGGAGCACGTCGGCGACGAGCTCCACGGCGGTGGGTGCGGTTGAGCTCCGGGAGGTTGCTACACGGCTCGGGAGCAAGAACGGAAGGGAGGGGAAGATGGCTAAGCTCACAGTGAGTGCGACGGAGTCCTTGGTGCGGCCGGAGATGGACCGGAGCGACGACGGCGTTGAAGGGGATCTCCGGCGACGGTGAGCTCGGGCGAGGTCGGTGCGGTGGTCTCGGGCGTTGCGAGCGCTCGGGGCTCGGCTGCTCGATGAAGTGGACAGCGGCGGAGCTCCTGGACACGGTG
>NW_021286515.1:0-1200 GCF_002162155.2 Triticum dicoccoides
CCCCCCCTGCTCTCTCTCACTCTCCCCGGCTCTCCCCTCCTCTCCCTCGCTCTCTCTCTCACACGGCCGAACACCACCGTCGCCGCCGTTCGCCATAGCAGCCATCTCCGGCCACCTCTCACTCCCCCGACTAGCTCAGGAGCTCCGCCTCGACCTCCTCTTCCTCCCCACCGCTCCACGGGTCTCCGGAAGCTCTGCATCGCCGTCACGCCGCCGTTCCCCTCTTCGGGCTCCGACCACCGTCGCCGACGAATTCGCCGTCTCCAGCGCGTCCCCGAGCCCGCTTCGACGCCCACTGCAACCGCGGTGAGCCCCCGAGTCGTTTCCCCCTTCTTCCCGGGTCTCTTTCGACCTCTAGGCCTTAGCCCCACCTTGGCCGAGAGCTCCACGCCACCGGCGATGTCGCCGTCGTGGCCACGGTCACCGTAGCGCCCAACCGAGCACACTATCGTGCTCCACGCCTCACTAGGAGCACGCAGCACGCACCAACGCCTCCCCAAACACCCTGCAACGCCGACTCCGACCGCACCCGAACTCCGGCCGCCGCTCACGAGCTCGCCGTCGACGACTCCGGCCACCTCAGGCCCGGCCACCACCACCGTTCGACGCGCGGGAGCAAGGGCTCTCCAACGAGCCCAAGCACAGCCTCGCCCGTGCCCTGTAGCGCGATCCCGCATCGCGCCGCCGTCTTGGGCCTCGCCGGCGTCACGTCGCCGGTGGGTTTGACCCACTTTGACCACGGCAGGACCCCCCCTGAGTCCCTGACAGGTGGGCCCAGCCCTGTAGCTAATTAGGATTAGCGCTAACCACTGTTAGTTAACCCCCTGACACTGACCAGTGGGCCCCAGCGCCCCTAACTAGTAATTAGGATTAATTTAACTCTGTTTAACCCCCCTGTCACTGACGTGTGGGCCCCACACGTCAGGTTTGACCTCAGCCAGCCGCAGTTGACCACTGACGTCATGCTGACGTCATGCTGGCGCAATAATCATATTTCTGGATTTAAATTAAATCAGGAAATTCCAGAATATTATTTAAACTTCAAAAATTCATAACTTTTATTCTGTAACTCCAAATTGGACAAATTATATATGAAAAATGATCAGAAAAATCCAATCTATCCATCTGTACTATTTTCATGCATGATCAAACAAGTTAAATTGATGTTTTAAGCAGAACAAGGAAAAGCACTTTAAAAGG
>NW_021286516.1:0-1292 GCF_002162155.2 Triticum dicoccoides
ATGGAAGATCTTACCACTTAAATGTATATCTTGAGTGAGTTACTTTTTCTACAGCAATCTTGAGTGATTTATTGATCAATCTATTTTCTTGAGTCTCGTCAGAGTTAAGTGCTTTCATTTGTGGCTGATTAGAGTTTTTGTTGTTGATAGAGTCATATGGCGCGGGACTGCAATATTTTGTTTAAACTGCGGAGCTTAGAACGATCGTAATCTTCTATTATATTATTAAAATAAGAGTAAAATAAACCATCATGTTTATCCACACAGATTAAATTATCTGGACTGTGAATTTTTAGATATAAGCGTGCAAGAAAAGGAAAAGTACAATAATTTATGATGGATCTACCCCAAAATAAAAAGTCGTATCCTTGCATTAAAAAACAAGTCCTATCCTATTGGGACACGTACAGGAATCACGTCCATGAAAAACACATACGAGCTGCCCAACAACCGCTTAGAAAAACTAATACGATGCAGCTGGCCCAAAGCCCAGTATGGATCCGAACAAGCCTTTTTCTCTTTTGTTCTATCGCTGTTTTCAACAAAAAAAAATATTCTGTTGCTTAATCTAACACTAGCCATCACTAAGAAAAATGTAACACTAGCCACTAAAAAAATGATTGCAACAAACTTAAAAAAATAACACTTGTCATTTTTTTAGAGTAACAAATGGAGATCGACTCTAGAAAGTACTAAAAGTATAAAAAAAAGTTAATAATCACCGCGAAGGTTTCATCAAATATAATGCATATATAATATAGGTATGACTTATTTATAATAAGGGTACTGCAGCAAAAAGTTATTAAAACTGCACAAATTCTATAATCACTATGAGAGTTTTCATCAAAATAATGCAGATATAATATAAGGTATGTCTTATTAAAAATGTGGCACACAAATGCATATTCATGTGTGTACGCATGAGACTCCACGGAACAACCAAGCGTTTTGAGAAGACGATAAGTCGAGCAACATAAACACGCGGTAGATAACTCGAAGACATGCATCTTGGAATGAAAAGTGCGTGACGTACATGGAAAGGACAGGTACAATAATTTACCACAGATCTTTTTTATGGGAATTTACCACGGATCTACACCAAAAGAAAAACTCATATCCTTGCCACTAAAAACAAGTCCTATACTATTGGGACACGTACAGGAACCACGCCCATGAAAAACACCTACGAGCTGCCCAACAGCCGATTAGAAAAACTAATATGATGCAGCTGGCCTAAAGCCCAATATGGATCCGAACAAGCCATTTTCACATTTGTTCTGTCGTTGTTCTAA
>NW_021286517.1:0-1106 GCF_002162155.2 Triticum dicoccoides
CCAACGGGAATCCAACGGCGCCCGAACGAATAGTCAAGGGGTACTCGCTTCAGCTCGGGTGCATTGTCCGGAGCACCGTCTCGATCAACACCGAGAACCTGAGGCATCCTGACCGGGGGAATTTGCGCCACCTCCTCTTCACGAAGCTGCACGAACGATACAAGTTCCCCGCTGAATTCGAAAACACAAGCCTCAAAGGGAATAAAGTGAACAATGCTGCCCTCACAAAGATGAGCAAGGCCCTGTCTACTTGGAAAAGCAATGTGAAGAGAATGATCGAGAAAGGTGAGAGTTATGAGAAGATCAAGGAGAAAAATCCTTCGATCACCGAAGATGACTACAACGACTTCAAGATCAATTGCTCGAGCACCGCAAGCTCCCAATCAAGTGAGTGGGGGAAACAAATGCGGGAGCTGAACATAGGGGAACACACACTCGGTCCCGGCGGTTACACAGTGGCGGAGCCTATATGGGACAAGGAGGAGGCGGACCGTGCCGAGCAAGGCCTACCGCCCCTCTTCGATAAATACGGTGACAAGCAGACCAGGAACTTTGTCAGGGCCCGGTACAAGAAGGACCCGAAAACAAAGGAGCTTACCACGGATCCGAAGACCAGGCGGCTTGAGGTTGTTCTGGTAAGGAATACACCCCCGCGTAATTAGCTCCATATGGTTGCATTCTAATTAATGAAGCCGAATTTCTAAATGGTTCACATTCCTTCCGCAGGCGACTGAAAGCAGTAGCGCAGGGTCGACTCAGAGCAACCCTTGGGACACCACTCTAAATAGGGGGTTGAATATAATGAAGAACAAGGATAAGCTCAGTAAGCCGACGTCAGCTGGTCGTGTGGCCGGCAAAGGCTTGTCGACAAAATGGGGGTCATACTATACCGCTGGTGTGCGGAAGGAGAAAAAGACCAGCTCGGAAAGCCAGGCGCGAGAGGTTCAAGAACTCAAGGCACAGGTGGCGCGGATTCCGGAGATTGTCCAAGAGCAAGTGGAACAACGACTCGGAGCGACGATCACCGCCCTTGTGCCTACCTTGATCTCGGGGTTGAGTGCGTGGATTGCGGGCGGCCAACAGGGGCCGCCCCCGATTCCTAGCTT
>NW_021286518.1:0-1236 GCF_002162155.2 Triticum dicoccoides
TTACTATTGAGATGGCTGTGCAGGACGCCGCCTACTCTATGATGACCATTATGCGAGTCAGATCTGGGTTATTTCGGGACTCTGATTTCCGGTATATGCCAGGATCACTTCCGGGAGCACAAGGGTATCTCCAGGCTATCTATGCTGACCCCACTCAGGAGGATTCACGGACTCACACCACTGCTGAGATGCTCGAGGATAAGGACCGTGAAAATCGGGCCTTAAGGCTAGAGCTCTTCAACACCCGTGCTGACCACTGGGCCACTTTGACTCGGTTCGCACCGGCGGTGCAAGCTGGATATTCAGATATGCGCGATCTCTATCCTGTGAGATCTGCTCTGCCAGACGTGATGGTTTGGCGTGATGTAGGAGGCATCACCCCACCTCGCGGTCCCCGCAGGCCACCGTTTGTTGGTCCAAGGCCTCATCCTAGCCCCTATGGTCCACAAGCTCCGCGAGACCGTCTGTTTCCAGATGATCATGTTGAGCTTCCAGGCTATGGAGGTGACTTCTACGAGGACTATTACGGATCGGTCTGAGTTAGTGGTAGTATCACTAGTTTGCACTAGCTGTGTCGTCTATCGCCCCACGTAACTCGTGGGATATGACCTAGTCTGTACTCTTTCCGGAGATGTAGAAAAATAATGTATAGGAGCTTGGAATGCCTCCGATGAGATGTAATCCTCTTTTCACCGTAATAGTACTATGTTTGGTCTTGTACTAAACCCTGTATGGTGTGTATGACGATGGAATAAAAGAAACAGTTTCTGTATCTACCATGTCATACGGATGATCATCTTGCATTCTGAGTTATTTCTTACATTATGAATCCTATGTCGGAATTTTACCATCCTGACTAAAACATTGTCTTGATTTCCTAGGATGGTCAACACGCGCGCTAACCCTGCTTCTCAAGAGCAGGCCGAAGGCAGTGAAGCCAGGGATGTAAACCTGCCTCATCCTCCTTCACTAGCCGAGGTGATGATGGAAGCTGAGAGAAACAAGCGGGAGACAAACCGTTTGTTGGAGCGTATTGAACAGAATACAGCACACCATCAGAGGGCTAACGTGGTGTCACTCAGTGATTTTATCAAATTGCATCCACCCACGTTCCACCACTCCGTCGAGCCTCTCGACGCTGATGACTGGCTTCGCAGTATCTCTCATAAACTGCGTTCCGCGCTGGTAGCGGAGGCTGACAAGGTCACCTTTGCTGCATATCATCTTGAAGGCCCC
>NW_021286519.1:0-5614 GCF_002162155.2 Triticum dicoccoides
AGAAACTTTAGCGCTCACGAGATTTGCTGCCATTGTTTATTGGAGAGTGATATTTAGTTAATTCTTTTTTCAGATGATTAATAGATAAATTAATCACGTCCAGCAATTTATTTCAGAATGTTTGGCGTTCCATAAGTATATGTTTGATACAGATTACAACAGACTGTTCTGTTTTTGTCAGATTCTGTTTTCTATGTGTTGTTTGCTTATTTTGATGAATCTATGAGTAGTATCGGAGGGTATGAACCATAGGTGAGTTGCAATATAGTAGATATTACACCAATATGAATGTGGAATGAGTTCACAACAGTACCTAAGTGGTGATTTATTTTCTTATACTAACGGAGCTTACGAGTTTTCTGTTAAGTTTTGTGTTGTGAAGTTTTCAAGTTTTAGGTGAAGATTCGATGGACTATGGAATAAGGAGTGGCAAGAGCCTAAGCTTGGGGATTCCCAAGGCACCCAAAGGTAATATTCAAGGACAACCAAGAGCCTAAGCTTGGGTATGCCCCGGAAGGCATCCCCTCTTTCGTCTTCATTCATCGGTAACTTTACTTGGAGCTATATTTTTATTCACCACATGATATGTGTTTTGCTTGGAGCGTCATTTTATTTTAGTTTGATTTGATTGCTGTTTGAATAAAATACCAAGATCTGAAATTATTAAATGTTAGAGAGTCTTTACATAGTTGCATAATTATTTGACTACTCATTGATCTTCACATATTTCTTTCGGAGTAGTTTGTCATTTGCTTTAGTGCTTCACTTATATCTTTCTAGAGCACGGTGGTGGTTTTATTTTATAGAAATAGATGAACTCTCATGCTTCACTTATATTATTTTGAGAGTCTTTAGAACAGCATGGTAATTTGCTTTGGTTATGAAACCAGTCCTAATATGATGGGCATCCAAGATGGGTATAATAAAAACTTTCATATAAAGTGCAATAAATACTATGAGAAGTTTGATACTTGATGATTGTTTTGAGATATGAAGATGGTGATATTAGAGTCATGCTAGTTGAGTAGTTGTGAATTTGAGAGATACTTGTGTTAAAGTTTGTGATTCTCGTAGCATGCACGTATGGTGAACCGTTATGTGATGAAGTCGGAGCATGATTTATTTATTGATTGTCTTCCTTATGAGTGGCGGTCGGGGACGAGCGATGGTCTTTTCCTACCAATCTATCCCCTAGGAGCATGCGTGTAGTACTTTGTTTCGATAACTAATAGATTTTTGCAATAAGTATGTGGGTTCTTTATGACTAATGTTGAGTCCATGAATTATATGCACTCTCACCCTTCCACCATTGCTAGCCTCTCTAGTACCGCGCAACTTTCACCGGTACCATAAACCCACAATATACCTTCCTCAAAACAGCCACCATACCTACCTATTATGGCATTTCCATAGCCATTCCAAGATATATTGCCAAGCAACTTTCCACCGTTCCGTTTATTATGACACGCTCCATCATTGTCATATTGCTTTGCATGATCATGTAGTTGACATCGTATTTGTGGCAAAGGCACCTTTCATAATTATTTCATACATGTCACTCTTGATTCATTGCACATCCCGGTACACCGCTGGAGGCATTCATATAGAGTCATATTTTGTTCTAAGTACCGAGTTATAATTCCTGAGTTGTAAGTAAATAAAAGTGTGATGATCATCATTATTAGAGCATTGTCCCAGTGAGGAAAGGATCATCGAGACTATGATTCCCCCACAAGTCGGGATGAGACTCCAGACGAAAAAATAAAAAAAGAGAAAAAAGAGGCCATAAAAAAAGAGAAGGCCCAAAAAAACAAAAAAAAATGAGAGAAAAAGAGAGAAGGGGCAATGCTACTATCCTTTTACCACACTTGTGCTTCAAAGTAGCACCATGATCTTCATGATAGAGAGTCTCCTATGTTGTCACTTTGATATACTAGTGGGAATCTTTCATTATAGAACTTGGGTTGTATATTGCAATGATGGGCTTCCTGAAAATGCCCTAGGTCTTCGTGAGCAAGCGAGTTGGATGCACACCCACTTAGTTTCTTTTTGAGCTTTCATACAATTATATCTCTAGTGCATCCACTGCATGGCAATCCCTACTCACTCACATTGATATCTATTGACGGGCATCTCCATAGCCCGTTGATACGCCTAGTTGATGTGATACTATCTTCTCCTTTTTGTCTTCTCCACAACCACCATTCTATTCCACCTATAGTGCTATATCCATGGCTCAAGCTCATGTATTGCGTGAAGATTGAAAAAGTTTGAGAACATCAAAAGTAGGAAACAATTGCTTGGCTTGTCATCAGGGTTGTGCACGATTTAAATATTGTGTGTGATGAAGATAGAGCATAGCCAGACTATATGATTTTGTAGGCATTGGTTTCTTTGGCCATGTTATTTTGAGAAGACATGATTACTTTGTTAGTATGCTTGAAGTATTATTATTTTTATGTCAATATTAAACTTTTGTCTTAAATCTTTTGGATCTGAATATTCTTGCCACAATAAAGAGAATTACATTGAAAATTATGTTAGGTAGCATTCCACATCAAAATTTCTATTTTTATTATTTACCTACTCGAGGACGAGCAGGAATTAAGCTTGGGGATGCTGATACGTCTCCAACGTATCTATAATTTTTGATTGTTCCATGCTATTATATTATCGACCTTGGATGTTTTATATGCATTTATATGCTATTTTATATGATTTTTGAGACTAACCTATTAACCTAGAGCCCAGTGCTAGTTTCTGTTTTTTTTCTTGTTTTTAAGTATCGAACAAAAGGAAAAGGAAAATCAAACGGAGTCCAATTGACTTGAAACTTCACGAAGATCATTTTTGGACCAGAAGAAGCCCACAGAGTACCGGCCTGGGGACTTTAGAGCCCAGCCTGGGGGCTGCGGTTGTCGGCTCAGGGACTTCGGCAGGTGGCTCGGGGGCTACTACGGTAGCACCCAGCCCGTGGACATCAGAGCCTGGACCGGGGGCTACAACAGTCAGCCCGGGGAGTTCATCGACACAACAAGCGGTAGCCGACTCTAACCCGCCACCTCCCAGCCCAACTGCCCTCGTGCAGGTTGCAGTTCTGGAAGTCGAAGACATAGCATCCCCTTCATGGACGCAGACCATCCTCAACTTTCTGGTGAACAAAGAGCTGCCGACTAATGAGATCTCGGTCCAACAAGTGCAAAGTCGGGCAGCAGCTTACACCATTGTCAACAGAGAACTCGTGAGGCACAGTGTCACTGGTGTGTACCAGCGCTGCGTGGAACCGGAGAAAGGCCAAACAATGCTCAAAGATATCCACCAAGGCGAGTGTGGTCACCACGCAGCTTCAAGATCACTGATACGTCTCCAACGTATCTATAATTTTTGATTGCTCCATGCTATTATATTATCGACCTTGGATGTTTTATATGCATTTATATGCTATTTTATATGATTTTAGGGACTAACCTATTAACCTAGAGCCCAGTGCTAGTTTCTGTTTTTTTCTTGTTTTTAAGTATCACAGAAAAGGAAAAGGAAAATGGAACAGAGTCCAATTGACTTGAAACTTCACGGAGATCATTTTTGGACCAGAAGAAGCCCACGGAGTACCGGAGGTGGGCCAGAAGAGTCCTAAGGCCACCACGAGGGTGGGGGGCGCGCCCCCTGCCTCGTGGCGGCCTCAGGAACCCCCCTGACTTGTCCCCGACTCCAACACCTCTTATATAACCCAAAACTTCCAGAAAGAACCCTAGATCGGGAGTTCCGTCGCCAGAAGCCTCCGTAGCCACTGAAAACAAATCTAGACCCGTTCCCGCACCCTGCCGAAGGGGGCAATCCCTCTCCGATGGCCATCTTCATCATCTTGGCGCTCTCCATGACGAGGAGGGAGTAGTTCACCCTCGGGGCTGAGGGTATGTACCAGTAGCTATGTGTTTGATCTCTCTCTCTCTCGTGTTCTTGAGGTGGTACGATCTTGGTGTATCGCGAGCTTTGCTATTATAGTTGGATATTATGATGTTTCTCCCCCTCGACTCTCTTGTAATGGATTGAGTTTTCCCTTTGAAGTTATCTTATCGGATTGAGTCTTTAAGGATTTGAGAACACTTGATGTATGTCTTGCACGTGCTTATCTGTGGTGACAATGGGATATCACATGATCCACTTGATGTATGTTTTGGTGATCAACTTGCGGGCTCCGCTCGTGAACTTATGCATAGTGGTTGGCACACGTTTTCATCTTGACTCTCCGGTAGAAACTTTGGGGCACTCTTTGAAGTTCTTTGTGTTGGTTGAATAGATGAATCTAAGATTGTGTGATGCATATCGTATAATCATACCCATGGATACTTGAGGTGACATTGGAGTATCTAGGTGACATTAGGGTTTTGGTTGATTTGTGTCTTAAGGTGTTATTCTAGTACGAACTCTATGATAGATTGAATGGAAATAATAGCTTCATGTCATTTTACTACGGACTCTTGAATAGATCGACCAGAAAGGATAACTTTGAGGTGGTTTCGTACCCTACCATAATCTCTTCGTTTGTTCTCTGCTATTAGTGACTTTGGAGTGACTCTTTATTGCATGTTGAGGGATAGTTATATGATCCAATTATGTTATTATTGTTGAGAGAACTTGCACTAGTGAAAGTATGAACCCTAGGCCTTGTTTCCTTGCATTGCAATACCGTTTGTGCTCACTTTTATTATTAGTTACCTTGCTGTTTTTATATTTTCAGATTACAAAAACCTATATCTACCATCCATATTGCACTTGTATCACCATCTCTTTGCCGAACTAGTACACCTATACAATTTACCATTGTATTGGGTGTGTTGGGGACATAGGAGACTCTTTGTTATTTGGTTGCAGGGTTGCTTGAGAGAGACCATCTTCATCCTACGCCTCCCACGGATTGATAAACCTTAGGTCATCCACTTGAGGGAAATTTGTTACTGTCCTACAAACCTCTGCACTTGGAGGCCCAACAACATCTACAATAAGAAGGTTGTGTAGTAGACATCAATCACTTGTTGCCAAGGCTTTCCGCCATGATTTTTTTCTAGCCGACTGCTCTAGAAGATGCCAAAGACTTGGTCCAGAAATGTAAAGGGTGCTAGAAGTTCCACTCCAAGCAACATCTGCACTCAAAACCATCCCCATTGTCTGGCCCTTTGCCATCCGGGGACTGGACATGGTGGGATCATTCAAGACAGCACGCGGCGACAAGACTCATCTTCTTGTCGCCGTGGACAAGTTCGCCAAGTGGATCGAAGCAAAACCAATCAAGAAGTTGAATGGTCCGACTATGGTGACTTTCATCGCTGACATCACCATTCGGTATGGCATACCACACAACATCATCACCGACAACAAAACAAACTTCACCAAAGGCGCCTTGGCTCATTTCTGCACGACGCAGGGCACCCGACTGGACTTAGCGTCCGTTTCCCATCCGTAGTCAAACGGCCAAGTGGAGCGAGCAAACGGCCTCATTTTGTCCGGCATCAAACCCCGAATGATCGAGCCTTTGGAGCGTTCGGCCGGCTGTTGGCTCGATGAGCTGCCGGCCGTCCTCTAGAGCTTGCGCACAACTCCAAACAAGTCAACC
>NW_021286519.1:5852-7381 GCF_002162155.2 Triticum dicoccoides
TCATCAACCGGCCGCTGAGCAGCCGACCGGCCGGCTTCTACTTAGCTTGTTAAAACTCTAGTTAGCTAAGTACTTACCCTCCCGAAAGTAGCTAAGTACTTGACCCAGCCACAGTCCACAGAGCAGCTGTCTGGCTGGCAAGACGACAGCTAAGGGAGGGCGGCAAAGGAAAAAAGGCCAAGGAGCAGAAAGCAAGAAAAGTCAGAACTCAGAGGAAACGCAACTTGTGTGAAAGAATATTTACATATCAAAAGGCCCTTGGCCAGCATTCAACAAAGTTTGAAATACACCCTGCAGGTGGAATTGTGCAGATTTAACAAAAGTTTGTCGAGTCTGATAAAGCAGGAAAAATAAAGGTAAGACGACGGCCTAGGGAGCAGCAGAGGGGTCTGGCTGGTGGGCGGAGTCGGTGGTGCCGGTTGGTGGAGTGGATGGCTGGTCAGTCTCCACTTGGTCGTCTCAGCAGCAGTCGGCGCACTCGAGCTCGACTCGTTATTCGAGGCACAGTTAAGCAGAGGTTGGCCGTCTGCTCCGACCTATGGCGCATCTTCTTCGCCTTCCTCGTCCTCCTCATCTTCTCCCTCGTCACTGGAGTCGACCACCTCAGCCGAGTCTTTGTCATCCTCCGGGTTTAGCCCAAACCACTCCGGTGGTGCCTCGACACCGTTCTCGGCCAGCTCACGAATGAAGATGCTGGTGTTGGTGTAGTCAGCAATCGCCGCTGCCCGTCTGACAAAGTCGCGCTCCACTGCCACCAGCTCCTCCTCGGCCTCTTGCTGAAATGTGGTCAAATGGGCTAGATTTAGCCCAGGATACCACGCCTTGACGAACGCCAAGGCTCATCTCACTCCAGCCTGGGCCGAGTAGCCCTTCCAAGCCTCAAGTCGGCCGGCCGGCACCTCCAGCCAGTCGGCAGTCTGACTGGGAGTGCGTGGAGCCGGCATGGCTGGCCACAGGGCCGAGATCACTTGGGCCCCGACATGCTAAAGACGACGCGTCATCCGATGAGCCGGCCGAAGGTGGGCTTGGATGCTGAGAAGCTATTCGCTAAGGGTCCGGGGGGCGTCGGCAGCAATCTGCACACCTTCCACCCTCTGTTCTTCACGATAAACCTCAATAGCCTGGCTGGCAGCGCCAGAGTGGCCAGGAAAGAAGTCTGCTCAGGCAGAAGGCAAAGAAGTCAGAAGTCAGAAGCTAGAAGCTGGCCTGAACAGCAGCCGACAGCTCAAAGAAAGGAAAATAAGAAAGCTTACCATCAACCATGTCTTCAATCCTGCCAAAGCCAGCGGTCAGCAACGCTTTCTTGTCGGTCCAGGTGGAGCGTTCGGTCTCGAACTCGGCGAGGAGATTGGACTCCTTCACTTCTGCCTCCTTCCAGGACTTCTGGAGAAGCTCTGCCTGCTCCGCCAGTTGATTGGCCAGTCGGTCACACTCCTGGGCTAGCTCGTTGCACTCTGCCTCCTTGGCACGCATCGCGGTGTTGGTTTCACCCAGCTGCCGCTGGAGGGTAGCATTGGCCTCTGCAAGAG